>NC_053023.1:610275629-610305725 GCF_003073215.2 Triticum urartu
ACACCAGAGAGAGATTATATGAGAGATATGTTTTATGGTCATGCTCCTGGTAATGGTTTATTCTTAATGAATCTCGAGCGTAACGTTACACATATTCATAGTGTGAATGCCAAAAGTGTAAGGTTGATAATGATAGTCCCACATACTTGTGGCACTGCCGCCTTGGTCACATAGGTGTCAAACGCATGAAGAAGCTCCATGCTGATGGACTTTTAGAGTCTCTTGATTACGAATCATTTGACACGTGCGAACCATGCCTCATGGGTAAGATGACCAAGACTTCGTTCTCAGGAACAATGGAGCGAGCAACCAACTTATTGGAAATCATACATACTGATGTGTGCGGTCCAATGAGTGTTGAGGCTCGCGGTGGCTATCGTTATGTTCTCACCCTCACTGATGACTTGAGTAGATATGGGTATGTCTACTTAATGAAACACAAGTCTGAGACCTTTGAAAAGTTCAAGGAATTTCAGAGTGAGGTTGAGAATCAACGTGACAGGAAAATCAAGTTCTTGCGATCAGATCGTGGGGGAGAATACTTGAGTCACGAATTTGGCACACTTAAGGAAATGTGGAATAGTTTCACAACTCACGCCGCCTGGAACACCTCAGCGTAATGGTGTGTCCGAACGTCGTAATCGCACTCTATTGGATATGGTGCGATCTATGATGTCTCTTACCGATCTACCGCTGTCATTTTGGGGCTATGCTTTAGAGACTGCCGCATTCACTTTAAATAGGGCTCCGTCGAAATCCGTTGAGACGACACCGTATGAATTATGGTTTGGGAAGAAACCTAAGCTGTCATTTCTAAAAGTTTGGGGATGCGATGCTTATGTCAAGAAACTTCAACCTGAAAAGCTCGAACCCAAGTCGGAAAAATGCGTCTTCATAGGATACCCTAAAGAAACTATTGGGTATACCTTCTACCTCAGATCCGAAGGCAAGATCTTTGTTGCCAAGAATGGATCCTTTCTAGAGAAAGAGTTTCTCTCGAAAGAAGTAAGTGGGAGGAAAGTAGAACTTGATGAAGTATTACCTCTTGAACCGGAAAGTGGCGCAACTCAGGAAAATGTTCCTGAGGTGCCTGCACCGACTAGAGAGGAAGTTAATGATGATGATCATGAAACTTCAGATCAAGTTGCTACTGAACTTCGTAGGTCCACAAGGACACGTTCCGCACCAGAGTGGTACGGCAACCCTGTCTTGGAAATCATGTTGTTAGACAATGGTGAACCTTCGAACTATGAAGAAGCGATGGCGGGCCCAGATTCCGACAAATGGCTTGGAAGCCATGAAATCCGAGATAGGATCCATGTATGAAAACGAAGTATGGACTTTGACTGACTTGCCCGATGATCGGCGAGCCATAGAAAATAAATGGATCTTTAAGAAGAAGACAGACGCGATGGTAATGTAACCATCTATAAAGCTCGGCTTGTCGCTAAGGGTTATCGACAAGTTCAAGGGGTTGACTACGATGAGACTTTCTCACCCGTAGCGAAGCTGAAGTCCGTCCGAATCATGTTAGCAATTGCCGCATTCTATGATTATGAGATATGGCAAATGGACGTCAAAACGGCATTCCTTAATGGTTTCCTTAAGGAAGAATTGTATATGATGCAGCCGGAAGGTTTTGTCGATCCTAAGAATGCTGACAAGGTGTGCAAGCTCCAACGCTCGATTTATGGGCTGGTGCAAGCATCTCGGAGTTGGAACATTCGTTTTGATGAGATGATCAAAGCGTTTGGGTTTACGCAGACTTATGGAGAAGCCTGCATTTACAAGAAAGTGAGTGGGAGCTCTGTAGCATTTCTCATATTGTATGTGGATGACATACTGTTGATGGGAAATGATATAGAATTCTTGGAAAGCATAAAGGCCTACTTGAACAAGTGTTTTTCAATGAAGGATCTTGGAGAAGCTGCTTACATATTAGGCATCAAGATCTATAGAGATAGATCGAGACGCCTCATTGGTCTTTCACAGAGTACGTACCTTGACAAGATATTGAAGAAGTTCAATATGGATCAGTCAAAGAAGGGGTTCTTGCCTGTATTGCAAGGTATGAGATTGAGCACGGCTCAATGCCCGACCACGGCAGAAGATAGAGAAAAGATGAGTGTCGTCCCCTATGCCTCAACCATAGGGTCCTATCCAATGCGGTGTTACCAGACCTGATTGTCTGCCGTAGTTTGGGTAGAAGGTACCAAAGTAATCCCGGCATGAACACTGGACAGCGGCAAGAATATCCTGAATTACCTGAAGAGGACTAAGGATATGTTTCTTGTTTACAAAGGTGACGAAGAGCTCATCATAAAGGGTTACGTCGACGCTAGCTTCAACACAGATCTGGATGAATCTAAGTCACAAACAGGATACGTGTATATTTTGAATGGTGGGGCAGTAAGCTGGTGCAGCTGCAAGCAAAGCGTTGTGGCGGGATCTACATGTGAAGTGGAGTTCATTACTGACCTAGGAGTCATTCCCAATGCGTCAGGCCCGATGATTCTCTTCTGTGACAACACTGGAGCTATTGCCCTTGCCATGGAGCCCAGGTTTCACAGGAAGACCAGGCATATCAAGCGTCGCTTCAACTCCATTCGTGAAAGTGTTCAAAATGGAGACATAGATATTTGTAAAGTACATACGGACCTGAATGTGGCAGATCCGTTGACTAAACCTCTCCCTAGAGCAAAACATGATCAACACCAAGACTCTATGGGTGTTTGATTCATCACAATGTAACTAGACTGTTGACTCTAGTGCAAGTGGGAGACTGTTGGAAATATGCCCTAGAGGCAATAATAAAATGGTTATTATTATTATATTTATTTGTTCATGATAATGTCTATTGTTCATGCTATAATTGTGTTATCCGGAAATCGTAATACATGTGTCAATACATAGACCACAACACGTCCCTAGTGAGCCTCTAGTTGACTAGCTCATTGATCAAAAGATAGTCATGATTTCCTGACTATGGACATTGGATGTCATTGATAACGGGATCACACCATTAGGAGAATGATGTGATGGACAAGACCCAATCGTAAGCATAGCTTAAAGATCGTGTAGTTCGTTTGCTGTACCTTTTCCGAATGTCAAGTATCATTTCCTTACCATGAGATTGTGCAACTCCCGGATACCGTAGGAGTGCCTTGGGTTTGCCAAACTTCACAACATAACTGGGTGACTATAAAGGTACACTACAGGTATCTCCGAAAGTGATTGTTGGGTTCGCACGAATCGAGACTGGGATTTGTCACTCCGTGTGACGGAGAGGTATCTCTGGGCCCACTCGGTAATGCATCATCATAATGAGCTCAATGTGACCAAGTGGTTGATCACGGGATCATGCATTACGGCACAAGTAAAGTGACTTGCCGGTAACGAGATTGAACGAGGTATTGGGATACCGACGATCGAGTCTCGGGCAAGTAACGTACCGATTGACAAAGGGAATTGTATACGGATTGATTGAATCCTCGACATCGTGGTTCATCCGATGAGATCATCGTGGAGCATGTGGGAGCCAACATGGGTATGCAAATCCCGCTGTTGGTTATTGACCAGAGAGGTGTCTCGGTCATGTCTGCATGTCTCCCGAACCCGTAGGGTCTACACACTTAAGGTTCGGTGACGCAGGGTGTTGAGATATTAGTACGGTAACCCGAAAGTTGTTCGGAGTCCCGGATGAGATCCCGGACGTCACGAGGAGTTCCGGAATGGTCCGGAGGTGAAGATTTATATATAGGAAGTCAAGTTTCGGCCATCGGGAAAGTTTCGGGGGTAATCGGTATTGTACCGGGACCACCGGAAGGGTCCCGGGGGTCCACCGGGTGGGGCCACCTATCCCGGAGGGCCCCATGGGCTGAAGTGGGAGGGGAACCAGCCCCTAGTGGGCTGGTGCGCCCCCCTTGGGCCTCCCCTGCGCCTAGGGTTGGAAACCCTAGGGGTGGGGGGCACCCCACTTGGCTTGGGGGGGCACTCCACCCCCTTGGCCGCCGCCCTTGGAGATTGCATCTCCTAGGGCCGGCGCCCCCCTAGGGGTCCTATATATAGTGGGGGAGGGAGGGCAGCGCACCCCTAGCCCCTGGCGCCTCCCTCTCCCTCTCGTGACACCTCTCCGTCTCGCTGAGCTTGGGCGAAGCCTGCCGAGAATCGCCGTGCTCACCACCACAGCCATCGTGCTGCTGGATCTCCATCAACCTCTTCCTTCCCCATGCTGGATCAAGTTGGAGGAGACGTCTTCCCATCCGTACGTGTGTTAAATGCGGAGGTGCCGTCCGTTTGGCGCTAGGTCATTGGCGATTGGATCACGCCGAGTATGACTCCGTCACCCCGTTCTCTTGAACCGCTTCCCGCTCGCGATCTACAGGGTATGTAGATGCACTCCCTCCTCCCTCGTTGCTAGATGACTCATAGATGATCTTGGTGATGTGTAGATTTCTTTTTTAAAATTTGCTACGTTCCCCAAAAGCAAGCTGCGTCTGAAGCGCCACCGACTCGCTGTTCGGCATCTCCTTATCCTCGGCGTCCATGGCCGCTCCCTTGCCCTTACTGGTTTTGGGTGTCATGGCGGCCGGGAAAGAGGTGAAGAATCCGGAGCAGTGGGAGATTGGGGGTAATGGGGGTGCAGCGGCGGATGGAGGCATAAGCTTCGGATTTTTCTCTTGAGGAAGAAGAAGTGGGAGGACGGCAGTTCCAAAATTGGAGAGGCGCGGAGAATAAATGAGCAACGCGCCCGCAGTTTCCCCTTTTTTTCTTATGGGGAGGGCATAGGCCGCCTCTTTACCATTTACTGTGATGTGACATGTGAGGGAAGCAATCACCCCATGCATGACCCCCACGTCACGCACGACCCCCACGTCACACGTTCAACGCGGGTCGTGGGGAAGTGTGACGGGCAAGGGAGTTACAGCAGTAAAACTCAGCCCAACAACGCATCACGCTTATGTATGGCCCAGGCCTGGGGGCTCCTGTCGGTGCACAAAAGTAGGGGCACTCTTTTGTACCCATTTACTTGTGCGCGGGCAGTTAGAGCCGCGCCTGCGGCCATTGAAAGTGCAATCATGCCCTTATATTATGTTTTTGATGTTAATGACAATCTACATGTAGGGGACTAAGAATGGTTGTCAAGTGAATCTCAGGTGTTGGTCCCCGGTTCGTCAAATTGCGTGTGGATCAAGAGCATACGAAGTGGGTTCTCTCAAGGATGAAGTGCTAAAATGATGTTACATTTTATTTCCTTGAGTATAGGATCCCGCACTATTAAGAGGGGATCGATTGGGTTCGTAACGGACTTGCTCGAGTCAAAAATTCTCCTGTCTATAGCTTTTTCATCCGTTCTTAACTCTGAAACATTCTGTCTCTCGGAGCGCCGGATGTCCAGGCCTCGTGCCGGATGTCCGGGCTGCTCCCCGGATGTCCGGCTCATGCCCCGGATATCTGACTCTTGCCGTTTTCCTTTCCAGAAGGTTGTCTGTTTTATGCCGGATGTCCGGATGTTCGCCGGATTTCCGGGCCCTCCTGTCTCACCGGATGTCCGGGCCCTATCCCGGATGTCCGGCCCCTTACTGCCGTAAAACTGATATGTTTGTGTAAACACTTGTGGGCGCCCCGGATGTCCGGCTATCTTCCGGATGTCCGGGCTCTCCTATTATGCCGGATGTCCGGGATTGACCCCCGGATGTCCGGCCACTCTGTTTCCTGCTCTACTTCTGTCTTGCTCTTCATGTGGCTTGCCAGGCCGGATGTCCGGCCCCTAGCCCGTATGTCCGGCCTGCCCATTCACTTGCACTACAACGGCCATATTTGAGCTCACATTATATATAGCCCTTCTTCCCCACGGGAGAGTGTTGACCATTCAATCTTAAACAAACCCTAGAACACATCTCACTCTCTCTCTTACACCTCCACACCAAATCTTAGATCCCCAAGGGATTTGAGAGCATTCGAGAGAAGTTGTCCAATCAAGTGATAGATCCACCCCTTCTCCATCTTTGCACCAAAGGAATTTGTGATTTGAGCAAGTCTTGAGCTTTTCTCCATCGATCGTGTTACTCTTGGAGGTTGGAGACTCCTAGGCGGTACGAGTCTTTCGGAGAGGAATCGATCTTTGTGATTACCCCCGAAAAGTTTGTGAGGGTTTGGAGACAACCCCAAGGTCTACCACTAGTTGTTGAGAAACGCCTTCGTGGTGTTGTCTCAAAGGGAGAATAGGGTGAGCCTTCATGGCGTTAGTGTGCCTTCGTGGTAACATCCAAGGAAGTGAACATCGGCATACATCCTCATCTCCTGGAGTTGCGGTTATCCGTAACCCTAACTCTCTACTTGTGGTTACTTGTCTCTTAGCACTTACTTCATCACTTTGTATTTGCCTAGTTACTACTTGTGTTACCTGCTTAGTACTTAGTACTTCACTTGCAATTGTTAGGCTCACTTTCACATTCTGCATTATTGCCTAAAAATTGTTAAGTAATAATTAAAATTTGTAGTTGTACCTATTCACCCCCTGTAACACCCTCGATGCGACTATAGCTCCCACGTGTCGAGGCACGACTTAGAGACATAATCGCATTGAAGGCATATTGTCGCAAGTTAGGCAATCTTCACAAACATCCCTTGTAATGTAATAATAAAAGGGAGAGCATAGTTGGCTTACACTCGCCACGTCAATCAAGTAACATAAATAACATTACATCATCCAAAACACTCATGGCCCGACTACGGCGCAAAATAGAAGAAAAAACCCAACATGCGACACTCCCAATCACCCCCAACTGGGCACCACTACTAACGTCGGGAAAGGAAACATAGTATCACTGAGAGTCTTCGTCGAACTCCCAGTTGAGCTCGTACTCGTCTACCTGGAGCGGAATCACCTGGACCTACATCTGGTTATAGTATCTGTGAGCCACAGGGACTCAGCAATCTCGCACCCTCGCGATCAAGACTATTTAAGCTTTATAGGAAGGGTAAGGGAAAATATGTGGAGCTGCAGCAAGCGACTAGCATATATGGTGGCTACTTATTCGCAAAAGAGAGCGAGAAGAGGAGGCAAAGCATCGAGCGAGAAACTAGAGAGCAACCTGTGCAAACATAACTCCAACACCGTGTCCACTTCCCGGACTCCGCCGAGAAGAGGCCATCACGGTAACACACTCAGTTGATTCATTTTAATTAATTAAGGTTCAAGTTATCTACAACCGGACATTAACAAATTCCCATCTGCCCATAACCGCGGGCACGGCTTTCGAAAGTTCAATCCCTGCAGGGGAGTCCCAACTTAGCCCATGACAAGCTCTCACGGTCAACGAAGGAATAGACCTCCTCCCAAGACGTTCCGATCAGACTCGGTATCTCGGTAATTCAAGACACTTCGACAGGTTAAAACAAGACCAGCAACACCGCCCGAATGTGCCGACAAATCCCGATAGGAGCTGCACATATCTCTTTCTCAGGGCACACTCAGATGAGCGCTCCATACAACTAAAACCAAACCTCGAGTTTCCCCGAGGGGGCGCTGCACAGGACTCTAGTTTGGACCAACACTCAGAGGAGCACTGGCCCGGGGGGTTAAATAAGATGACCCGCGGGCTCCGGAAACCCGAGGGAAAAAGAGGCTAGGTGGCAAATGGTAAGACCAAGGTTGGGCATTGCTGGAAAAGCTTTAATCAAGGCGAACTATCAAGGGGTTCCCATTATAACCCAACCGCGTAAGGAACGCAAAATCCGGGAACATAACACCGATATGACGGAAACTAGGGCGGCAAGAGTGGAACAAAACACTAGGCGAGAGGCCGAGCCTTCCACCCTTTACCAAGTATATAGATGCATTAAGATAACATAGCAATATAATGATATCCCAACAAGTAAATAAAAGATGTTCCAACAAGGAACGGCCTCCAATCTTCACCTGCAACTAGCAACGCTATAAGAGGGGCTGAGCAAAGCGGTAACATAGCCAATCAACGGTTTGCTAGGACATGGTGGGTTAGAGGTTTTGACATGGCAATTTGGGAGGATTGAAAGCAAGTGGTAGGAATCGTAGCATTGGCATAGCAAAGAGCGAGCAAACTAGCATAGCAAAGATAGTAGTGATTTCGAGGGTATGATCATCTTGCCTGCACAGTTGTCAGAGTTGACTGGATCCTCGAAAGCAAACTCAACGGGATCCTCGTTAGCGAAATCGTCTCCCGGCTCTACCCAAACAAGACAAACAAGCAACAAGGTACACAATCAACCACGTGCAAGGATCAAACAATATGATGCAAAGATGATATGCTATGCGGGATGCGATGCGGGATGCAAATGCAAGATATGACAAGGAAATGCATGAACCTGGCCTCAACTTGGAATTCCAAGGGTGCCACTGAAAGATGAGATGAAATCGGCTTGAAAACGATATAAAGATCATTGGAATCGGAGTTACGGTTTGGAAATGGCAAGCGATTTAAAATTGACACCGGTCTGCGATTTACAGCAAGTAGGCATCTAAATGCAATGAGATGAACATGCAACAGCCACCAAACATGACAACAAAATGCATGGCAGGGATGCAAACAAGATGCTTAACAAAAGACTAGCACTGAGCTATGGAAAATTCATCCATTATGAGGTTCAAACGAGCATGGCAAAAACGCAAATGCAAAACAGATTCCAGACTTAGTGAAATTAACACTTGTCTGAAATTTCAGATCATGAAGCCCTCTTCGAAGCAGCAAAACAACATGATACATGACCTGATTCAGACAAGTAAGAACATGTCATGGAGCTACTCAACAAGCTTAACAAAAGTCCCAAAGTGACCTGGGGCCAAAAGGGTTCACAAAATATACTAACGGGCACACGAACATAGGTAAAACACAATCAGTTTTCAGACTTAGTGAAAACTGAGACATGCTGAAATATAACTCACGAAGTCACGTAAACGAGCTCGATGCACTCACCACGGTGCAAGTCATGGCAAGGCAAGCATACATTCATTAAGAAGGCACAAAAATTCTAGCTAGACATGGCAAGAACAATGGCATAGCATGAACGGATCAACTACAACAACGCCGGCAAAATCGCAAACGAGTTGACGATCTGCCCAGATTCACCACGAAGCAAAAGTAGAGCTCGATTGACTCAAGCTAGGCTGCTCCATAATTGAAAACAAAGTCTCTGAAAACAGATTTACCGGGTGCCTCACTTTGCAAGCTTGCACAAGTCACCACACACATCCTAAAAATGCATGTCTTGCACCTCTGGAAAGAAGACAAAATGCTTAACAAAAAACATATGAAGGACTCACAGGCATAGCATGCACACAACAATCATGGCAAAAATGACAAAAGTCTAAGATGAACTAGCAGATCTGACAATTAACTCACGAAGCCTCCTGCTAACAGTATTTTGGGCATCAAGATGAACTCAAATGAAAATGATGCAATGGAATGAAATGATTTACTCTCTGAGATGAACATTTTGATATATTATATGTGCAAATAGGAGCTACGGATGCAAAGTTACGGCAGGTCAAAGTTTGCTCGAAAATTAGGGTTCGGGGGAACAAAAGTCAACCAGGCGAATTTTGGATCTGGATTTGGCACTGTTCACAGCACGACTCCCGAGGTTGACCGGACTTGGAGCTCGCCGGAGTTCGTCGGTGGCCGGAGTAGGTGGGGCGACGGCGGCGGCCCGAGGCGGCGGAGCAGCGCGCGGGGTCGGCGGCGGTGGCCCGAGGCGGCGGCGGCCCGAGGCGGGCGGTGGCGCCGGGAGGCGAGGTCGGGGGGCCGGCGGCGGCTGGGCGGCGAGCTCCCGCGGCGGAGCTCGGCCGTCCCGGAGGAAGACGACGCGGGGAGGAGGCGAGGTCGGGGCCCGGGTCGGCGACACGGAGGGCCCCTCGGGCTTCGGCGGGCCGGCGGCGGGGAAGTGGTCCGCCCGCCACGTGGCGCTTGGGGAGTGGGCGAGGGGGCGCGGCGGACGTGTCCGGCTAGGCTCCGGACATGTCCGTCGGCGGCGGAGATGTTTTTTTTTAGGGTTGGACGGGGAGAGATCGAGATCCGAAAACGGGGGGCTATTTATAGGCATAAGTGGAGCTAGGAGAGTCCAAATGAGGTGCGGTTTTCGGCCACGCGATCGTGATCGAACGCTCTAGGACATGGAGCAGAGTTTGGTGGGTTTTGGGCCAAATTGGAGGGGTGTTGGGCTGCAACACACACGAGGCCTTTTCGGTCCCTCGGTTAACCGTTGGAGTATCAAACGAAGTCCAAATGATACGAAACTTGACAGGCGGTCTACCGGTAGTAAACCAAGGCCGCATGACAAGTCTCGGTCCAATCCGGAAATGTTTAATCCCCACACACGAAAGAAAGCTAGAAATGACCACCGGAGGAGAACGAAGCGCCGGAATGCAAAACGGACAACGGGGAAAATGCTCGAATGCATGAGATGAACACGTATGCAAATGCAATGCACATGATGACATGATATGAGATGCATGAAAACGAAAACAACACACGGAGACAAAGACCCGAACCCGAGAAATAAATATAACTTAACGCCGGAAACGGCAAGAGTTGGAGTACAAATTGGGAAAGTATATCCGGGGTGTTACAACACTCCACCACTACGAAAAGATCTCGTCCCGAGATCTAGGACTGAAAGAACTCCGGGTACTCAGAACGGAGGTGATCCTCGCGTTCCCAGGTAGCTTCACGGTCGGAATGGTGTGACCACTTGACTTTGAGAAATTTGATTGACTTGTTGCGAGTCTTGCGTTCAGTCTCTTCAAGAATAGCAACTGGGTGCTCACGATAGGAGAGATCTTCTTGGAGCTCAATGTCCTCGAAGTTGACGGTGCGGTCAGGAGTCTTGAAGCACTTTCGAAGCTGAGAGACATGGAACACGTCATGAACATTTGCAAAGTTTGAAGGAAGCTCGAGTTGATAGGCGAGGTCGCCTCTCTTGCTGACAATCTTGAAAGGTCCCACGTATCTGGGGGCAAGCTTCCCTTTGATACCGAAGCGACGAGTACCTTTCATAGGAGAGACGCGGAGGTAAACATGATCTCCGATCTCGAAAGCCAAATCACGGTGCTTACTATCATAGTAGCTCTTCTGGCGGGATTGGGCTGCTTTGAGGTTATCACGAATGACTTTGCACATTTCTTCTGCCTCTGTGATTAAGTCATTACCCAAAAGCTGACGTTCACCGGTTTCAGACCAGTTGAGAGGGGTACGGCACTTCCTGCCATACAGAATTTCAAATGGGGCCTTGCCCGAACTTGCTTGAAAACTGTTGTTGTAGGAGAATTCAGCATAAGGAAGACAATCCTCCCACTTCATGCCGAAGGAGATCACACAAGCCCTGAGCATATCTTCAAGAATCTGGTTGACACGCTCGACTTGACCGCTTGTTTGAGGATGGAAAGCTGTGCTGAAGCGGATGTTGGTGCCCATGGCCTTCTGAAAAGAATCCCAAAACTTGATGAGGGTAAAGATGCTGCCACGGTCTGAAGATATCACTTGAGGAATACCGTGCAGAGAGACAATTCGAGAGGTATAGAGTTCCGCCAATTGAGCTGCAGTGATCGACTCTTTGATAGGCAGAAAGTGAGCCACTTTGGTGAGTTTGTCGATGAAAAATATAGCATCATTGCCACGCTTGGACTTTGGAAACCCAGTCACGAAGTCCATTTCAATGTGGTCAAACTTCCATTCTGGAATGGCAAGAGGTTGGAGGAGACCAGCTGGCCTTTGGTGTTCTGCCTTCACTCTTCTGCAGACATCACATTCATTCACGAATTGAGCGATCTCGCGCTTCATTCGAGTCCACCAATAAGCTTGCTTGAGGTCCTGATACATCTTCGTGCTCCCAGGGTGGATGGAGAGGAGAGAATTGTGAGCCTCGTTCATGATCACTTTACGGAGGTCACCTTTGGGCACAACAATACGATCCTCGAAGAAGAGAGTGTCCTTGTCATCAAGGCGGTAGCACTTGTACTTGGACTGACTCTTGGCAATCCCAATCTTCACCTTTTTCACCATAGCATCAAGAAGCTGGGCTTGGCGAATCTGGTCTTCTAAGGTAGGAGAGACTTGAAGGTTGGCGAGGAAACCTTGAGGAACAACTTGCAGATTAAGCTTGCGGAAAGCTTCACAAAGCTCGGGTTGATAAGGCTTGAGAATCAGACTGTTGCAGTAGGCCTTTCTGCTCAAAGCGTCAGCAATCACATTGGCCTTGCCTGGAGTATACTCGATACTCGGATTATACTCTTGAATCATTTCGACCCATCGAGTTTGCCTGAGGTTGAGATTAGGCTGAGTGAAGATGTACTTGAGACTCTTGTGATCAGTGAAAATGTCCACTTTTCTTCCCAATAGAAGATGTCTCCAAGTCAAAAGAGCATGCACAACTGCCGCCAACTCGAGATCATGAGTGGGGTAGTTCTTCTCATTAGGCTTCAACTGGCGAGATGTATAAGCAACAACTTTCTTCTCTTGCATCAATACTGCGCCAAGACCTTGGAGAGAGGCATCACAAAAGACCTCGTACGGCTTGGATTCATCAGGTGGAGTCAGAACTGGAGCAGTGATCAACTCTTTCAAAGTGTTGAAAGCAATATCACACTCCGGAGACCAAACGTACTTGACGTGCTTCTGAAGAAGATTTGAGAGAGGCTTCGCGATCTTAGAAAAGTTTTCAACGAATCTTCGGCAATAGCTTGCGAGACCGAGAAAACTGCGGAGTTGCTTCACGTTCTGAGGAGGTTCCCAATTCACAATTGCGACACCTTCTCAGGATTCACGGAAATGCCCTTGGCAGAGATGATATGACCAAGATAAAGAACCTCATCGAGCCAAAATTCACACTTGGAGAACTTGGCGTAGAACTGATGTTCCCTGAGCTTATCGAGAACCAAACGCAAGTGCTTGGCATGATCTTCCTTGTTCTTCGAGAAAACCAGAATGTCGTCGAGATAGACCAAAACGAAGTCATTGGTGTAGGCGTTGAAGATGAAGTTCATCATGCGAGAGAACGTCGGAGGAGCGTTGGCGAGGCCAAAAGACATGACAGTGTATTCATATGAACCAAAGCTTGTTCTGAATGCTGTCTTGGGAATATCTTCTTCACGAATGCGAATCTGGTGATAACCCATACGGAGATCAAGCTTGGAGAATACTTGAGCACCTTTGAGTTGTTCGAACAGCTCATTGATGTTGGGAAGTGGGTATTTGTTCTTGATGGTCTTCTTGTTCACTGGACGGTAATCAACACAAAGTCGGTCCGTTCCATCCTTCTTCTTCACAAAAAGAACACCACAACCCCACGGAGAAGAACTAGGCCGGATGAGACCCATTCTTTCTTGCTCATCGAGTTGCTTCTTCAGCTCCTTCAACTCTTCAGGTCCGAGCTTGTAAGGACGTTTGCACACAGGTTCCGTGCCAGGCTCAAGATCAATAACGAATTCAACTGGCCGGTGCGGAGGCATTCCTGGGAGCTCTTCTGGAAAGACGTCTTGATATTCGCAAACGACTGGAATTTGAGAGATGGCATCCAATTCACCCTTCTCATTGAGAGAAAACAGACGGATAGTATTATCCCGAGCGGCAAAGACAATTACATCCTCAGACGAATGAGTCAATTGAATCTGCCTGGCTGCACAATCAAGATGTGACTTGTGCTTAGAAAGCCAATCCATTCCGAGAATAAGATCAATATCCGAGTTACCGAGAACAATTGGGGAAGAAAGGAACTTGTAGTCACCCAATGTGATAGTAACCTCAGGGACGCAGGTGTTAGCTGTCATCTGCTTGCCCGGTGACACAATTTGCAAGGAACTTTGCAGATACTGATAATCACACTCATACTTTGATGCAAAAGGTTTGGAAATGAAGCAATGCGATGCACCCGTGTCAAAAAGAACTTTTGCAGGAATATCATTAACAGGAAGGTTACCCATGATCACATCTGGTGAGTCCTCTGCCTGAGCTGCATTCACCATATTGACCTTGGCGAACTTGGGGTTATGCTTGACCACAGCTGTACTTGCCGATCTGACAGGAGGAGGAGGAGGAAGACGCCTCTGGTTGAGACACTTGTTGGCATAGTGACCCTTCTGTTGGCACTTGTTGCACGTGACCTCTGAAAGCGGACGGTGATACGGAGCACTCGATCTTGGAGCTTGAGACGAAGTCTTGTTCTGAAAGCCAGGGTTGGGTGGGTGGGAAGAACCACTGCCACCTTTGCTCTTCTGCTGATACGGCTGACGGAACGGAGGAGGAGGAAGCCAAAACTTCTGCTGCTTGGCCACTTGAGTAGAGGAAGAAGGAGTAACATCTCTGACTCGCTTCCTGGAAGCATCACACCTCAACTGAGCAGCCTCTTGCTTCAGTGCCATGTTGTAGAACTCATCGTATCTCAAGGGCTCGAAGAGAACAAGAGCGAGCTGAATTCTTCTCTGAGACCACCCCTGAACTGATATATCATGCTCTTCTCATCAGGCACGTCCTGCTTGGCAAAGCGGGCAAGCTTCTGGAACAACTTGTTGTAGTCATAGACAGACAAAGAGCCTTGCTTCAGATTGCGGAATTCCTCACGCTTGCTTTCAACCACGCTCTGCGGAATATGATGAGCTCGGAAATCTCGACGGAAATCATCCCAAGTGATAACACGTCCACCTCTGGAATCCTTGTACTGCTGGAACCATTCTGCAGCTTGATCTTTGAGTTGGAAGGAAGCGAACTTCACAAAGTCCTCAGGCCTGACGTTGCTGCACTCGAAATGCTTACACAGATCCACAAGCCAATCGTCAGCATCGGTTGCCTCAACACAATTGCTTGAAAGTCTTTGGCCCGTTAGCAAGGAACTGGTTGAGTGTAGCAAAGTGACTCTGATTGCTGCCTTGATTCCCTTGACTGCCTTGATTGCGCTCTTGAAGAATTTGCATGATCAGCTGAGTGTTTGCATTGGTTGCGGCCATCACAGCTTGCCATGCCTCTGGAGGAGGTGGAGGCGGTGGCGGATCAGGATTCGGAGTCGTGCGCGTTGGAGGAGCCATCCTGAAGAGGTTGACCACCATTAGCACATTGAATAGATAAATATTGAAGCTGAATCCAACGGAATGAAAATTGCAACATATAGTCTTCACATCCGAACAAAATGAACGAATGCATTCCTCTTCAAATGGTCACATATCCATAAATTGAGAAGCCACGTAGAATTAAGGTAGAGAAATAAATCAACAAGGTACGGATCAAGAACGAATAATCGGTAAGAAATCCCAATCTCAAACCAATATCCGTGGAAGAAGAACTAGAGCTACTAGAATTCCCACCTATGAAACTCCCGAACTTTTCCGGTTATGCAATCAGGTGTTGGGGATACAGGGGAAGCATAATATCTCACCCAAACTAGCAAATCCTACATCCAGCTGTATCCATCCTTCAACACATAACCAAGAAAACTTCGGAAACCATCTACCTCAACCTTCGAAAAGCATCCGTTATACAAGTTATGGCGATACTCCCGAACTCCCGCCCCAGTACTGGGTGGCATCGAGGTTATCTCACCAACGAACTGCATAAAAGAGATTTTCGATGTCGGCATACTAGACTTTAGGTATTCCAGAACTGCAACGATAAAATTATGATGACAACACCTCAGAGCTCAACTCCCTGGGACACTTCCACTAAACCCCTGACAGGAGGCACCAAGACAATGTTCTCATCATAAAACCATCGAAACGATTCCAAGATACCCGCGTGATCCTAAATTTTTTTTAGTGAAATTTGAGAAGAGAATAGTCAAAACTCTACGTCAGGATGCCTTACCAGTGCGATGAGGAGACTGGGAAGTAAAAAGAATTCCTAAGCTCTCCGATATATAATTCCTAAAAGACTCAAAACATTTTTCTAGACACAACTCGGCCGCTAAAAACGATCAATCAATGGGGCTCCTAAGGTCGGGGAAGGCTCAAATTACCAACTTGTAACACCCTCGATGCGACTATAGCTCCCATGTGTCGAGGCACGACTTAGAGACATAATTGCATTGAAGGCATATGTCGCAAGTTAGGCAATCTTCACAACATCCCATGTAATATAACTAATAAAGGGGACATAACATAGTTGGCTTACACTCGCCACGTCAATCAAGTACATAAATAACATTACATCAACCAAACACTCATGGCCCGACTACGGCGCCAAAATAAAAGATAACCCAACAAGTGACACGGTCCCAATCATCCCCAACTGGGCACGACTACTGATCATCGGGAAAGGAAACATAGTAACGTTGAGAGTCTTCGTCGAACTCCCACTTGAGCTCACATGCGTCTCCTGGAGCGGAATCATCAGGCCCTGCATCTGGTGTAATAGTAATCTGTGAGCCACAGGGACTCAGCAATCTCTTAAGCTTATAGAGTATAGTCAAAAATATGGTGGCTGCAGCAAGCGACTAGCATTATGGTCGGCTAACTTATTCGCAAAGAGAGCGAGAAGAGGAGGCAAAGCACGAGCGAGAAACTAGAGAACAACCTGCGCAAACATAACTCCAACACCGTGTCCACTTCCCGGACTCCGCCGAGAAGAGGCCATCACGGTAACACACTCGGTGATTCATTTTAATTAAGTTAAGGTTCAAGTTATCTACAACCGGACATTAACAAATTCCCATCTGCCCATAACCGCGGGCACGGCTTTCGAAAGTTCAAATCCCTGCAGGGGAGTCCCAACTTAGCCATGAAGCTCTCACGGTCAACGAAGGAATAGACTCCTCCCAAGACGTTCCGATCAGACTCGGGTATCTCGGTAATTCAAGACACTTCGACAGGTTAAACAGAACCAGCAACAGCCCGAATGTGCCGACAAATCCGAATAGGAGCTGCACATATCTCTTTCTTAGGGAACACTCCGATGAGCGCTCCATACGACTAAAACCAAACCTCGAGTTTCCCCGAGGGAGCGCTGCACAGGACTCTAGCTTGGACCAACACTCAGAGGAGCACTGGCCCAGGGGGGTTTAAAATAAGATGACCCTCGGGCTCCGGAAACCCAAGGGAAAAAGAGGCTAGGTGGCGAATGGTAAAACCAAGGTTGGGCATTGCTAGAAAAGCTTTAATCAAGGCGAACTATCAAGGGGTTCCCATTATAACCCAACCGCGTAAGGAACGCAAAATCCGGGAACATAACACCGATATGACGGAAACTAGGGCGGCAAGAGTGGAACAAAATACTAGGCGAGAGGCCGAGCCTTCCACCCTTTACCAAGTATATAGATGCATTAAGATAACCAGATAATATAATGATATCCCAACAAGTTAAATAAAATGTTCCAACAAGGAACGCCTCCAATCTTCACCCTGCACTTAGCAACGCTATAAGAGGGGCTGAGCAAAGCGGTAACATAGCCATCACGGTTTGCTAGGAATGGTGGGTTAGAGGTTTGACATGGAAATTGGGAGGCTAGAAAGCAAATGGTAGGCCATCGTAGCATTGGCATAGCAAAAGAGCGAGCAAACTAGCATAGGCAAAGATAGTAGTGATTTCGAGGAATGATCATCTTGCTGCACAGTTGTCAGAGTTGACTGGATCTCACAAGCAAACTCAACGGGCTCCTCCGGTTAGCGAACAACTCGTCTCCCGGGCTCTACCAAACAGACAAACAAGCAACAAGGATACAAATCAACCACGTGCAAGGATTAAGCGATATGATGCAATGATGATATGCTACGCGGGATGCGATGCGGGATGCAAAATTGAAGATATGACAGGAAATGCATGAACTTGGCCTCAACTTGGAATTCCAAGGGTGCCACTGGAAAGATGATATGAAATCGCTTGAAAACGATATAAAGAACGCCGGAATCGGAGTTACGGTTTGGAAATGGCAAGCGATTCAAAATTGACACCGGTCTGCGATTTATAGCCAGTAGGCATCTAAATGCAATGAGATGAACATGCTACAGCCACCAAACATGACAAAAAAATGCATGGCAGGGATGCACACAAGATTCTTAACAAAAGACTAGCACTGAGCTATGGCCAATTCATCCATTATGAGGTTCAAACGAGCATGGCAAAAACGCAAATGCAAAACAGATTCCAGACTTGTCTGAAATTTCAGATCGTGAAGCCCTCTTCGGAGCAGCAAAACAACATGATACATGACCTGATTAAGACAAGTAAGAACATGGCATGGAGCTACTCAACAATCTTAACAAAAGTTCCAAAGTGACCTGGGGCAAAAAGGGTTCATAAAATATACTAACGGGCACACAAACATAGCTAAAACACAATCAGTTTTCCGACTTGGTGAAAACTGAGACATGCTGAAATATAACTCACGAAGGCATGTAAACGAGCTCGATGCACTCACCACGGTGCAAGTCATGGCAAGGAAAGCATACATTCATTAAGAAGGCACAAAAATGCTAGCTAGACATGGCAAGAACAATGGCATAGCATGCACGGATCAACTACAACAACACCGGCAAAATCGCAAATGAGTTGACGATCTGCCCAGATTCACAATGAAGCAAAAGTAGAGCTCGATTGACTCAAGCTAGGGTGCTCCAAAATTGCAAACAAAGACATGGATGGATAGCGCATAACATGATTAACAAAACTCCCTTACTGATCATCCTCAAAAGAGGCACGGATCACTAGGAAACAAGCTGAACATATGGCATCATGAACTAAATAATCCCAGACTAAGTCTCTGAAAACAGATTTACCGGGTGCCTCATTTTGCAAGCTTGCACAAGTCACCACACACATCCTAAAAATTCATGGGTTGCACCTCTGGAAAGAAGACAAAATCCTTAACAAAACATATGAAGGACTCGTAGGCATAGCATGCACACAACAATCATGGCAAAAATGACAAAAGTCTAAGATGAACTAGCAGATCTGACAATTAACTTACGAAGCCTCCTGCTAACAGAATTTTGGGCATCAAGATGAACTCAAATGAAAATGATGCAATGGAATGAAATGATGTACTCTCTGATATGAACATTTTGATATATTATATGTGCAAACCGGAGCTACGGATGCAAAGTTACGGCAGGTCAAAGTTTGCTCGAAAATTAGGGTTCGGGGGAACAAAAGTCAACCGGGGGAATTTTGGATTTGGATCTGGCACTGTTCACGGTGCGACTCCCGAGGTTGACCGGACTTGGAGCTCGCCGGAGTTCGTCGGTGGCCGGAGTAGGTGGGGCGACGGCGGTGGCCCGAGGCGGCGGAGCAGCGCGCGGGTCGGCGGCGGTGGCCCGAGGCGGCGGCGGCCCGAGGCGGCGGTGGCGCCGGGAGGCGAGGTCGGGGCGACCGGCGGCGGCTGGGCGGCGAGCTCCCGCGGCGGAGCTCGGCCGTCCCGGAGGAAGACGACGCGGGGAGGAGGCGAGGTCGGGGCCCGGGTGGCCGCGGGAGGGCCTGCCCCGGGCTTCGGCGGGCCGGCGGCGGGGAAGTGGTCCGCCCGCCACGTGGCGCTTGGGGAGTGGGCGAGGGGGCGCGGCGGACGCTTGTCCGGCTAGGCTCCGGACATGTCCGTCGGCGGCGCGGAGATGTTTTTTTTCTAGGGTTGGACGGGGAGAGATGAGATCCGAAAAGGGGGCTATTTATAGGCATAAGTGGAGCTAGGAGAGTCCAAATGAGGTGCGGTTTTCGGCCACGCGATCGTGATCGAACGCTCTAGGACATGGAGCAGAGTTTGGTGGGTTTTGGGCCAAATTGGAGGGGTGTTGGGCTGCAACACACACGAGGCCTTTTCGGTCCCTCGGTTAACCGTTGGAGTATCAAATGAAGTCCAAATGATACGAAACTTGACAGGCGGTCTACCGGTAGTAAACCAAGGCCGCATGACAAGTCTCAGTCCAATCCAGAAATTTTTAATCCCCACCCACAAAAGAAAGGTAGAAATGACCACCGGAGGAGAACGGAGCGCCGGAATGCAAAATGGACAACGGGGAAAAAGCTTGAATGCATGAGATGAACACGTATGCGAATGCAATGCACATGATGACATGATATGAGATGCATGAAAACAAAAACAACACATGGAGACAAAGACCTGAAACCCGTGAAATAAATATAACTTAACGCCGGAAACGGCAAGAGTTGGATTACAAATTGGGAAAGTTATATCTGGGGCATTACACCCCCCTCTAGGTCCATCTCGATCCTTTCAATTGGTATCAGAGCCTCGTGCTCTATTCTTGTGGCTTAACCGCCCTAGAGCGAGATGAACCCCGATGGGACTCCCCTTGTTGTAGATCCGAAGGATAAAGGCGAGGCTTCTTCTGAAGTCAAGACCTTTACTTCTGAGGATCTAGAACGGGCCCTTGCTAAGCAAAAGGAGGAGCATGATGCTTCTGTAGAGGCCTTGGTCCAAATGAGGATAGCCACATTGTCCATGGTGCTTGCACCACTTTCGGGTGGTGCGGCTTCGAGGCCAACTGTGCCTACTCCGTCACTTGGTCAACAACCTCCTAGCAATGAACACTCTAGTGTTCCTTGGCTTTATGCAAGACCCCAAGTTGAGAAACCAAAATATAACCCTCAAGGCAAACCTCCTTTACTTGATGCCACTTCCGATTTTGCTTTGTGGAGAGTTGCTATGCAGGATCATCTTCGATATGGAAACGATGAGATGCTAGAGATCTTGGAGTATGGTTACCATGTGGTTGATCCAAAGAATCCTACACCAAGAGAAATTTATGACAAGAATCTCAATGACACTGCAATCATGTGTATAAGGAGAGGTATGGTTGAAAAGCAAAGGAGACCTTTCATACACATCACAAGTGCCAAGGAATTATGGGAAAGTATTATAAGATCAAGACCGGTACCTCCACCCTCCGGAGTGCTCAATATGAAATTGCCAAGGGGCAATTGCAAAACTTTTGTATGGAGAAAGGTGAAACTCCAATCAACTCCTTGAGCGTCTCATGACTCTCACCGCTGATATTGAGTCATGTGAGTGTGACAAGACACAAGATGGATTTAACATGACTAAGCGATTCCTTGTGGACAAGTTGCTCCATGCTCTTGCTCCATATCACCATCAGATGGTATGGGACATAAGACAACACCATGCCTTCAAGGAAATGACTACAGATGACATCATATCCACTTTCCAACTATTTGAAGAGTCAAAGGCAAATGCTACAAAACATCTTGCCATGCATGGTACTCCATCATCGAAGATCAATCTTGCATTGAAGGCCAAGCATGTATGTGAAGATGAGCAAAGTGAAGAAGAAGATGATGATGATGAAGAAAGATTGTGATGAGGTTGAATTTGATGAGGGCCCTTCATATGAAGACATGGCTCTCTTTGTCAAGAAGTTTAGCACGGGAAAATTCAAGGGTAGAGGTTTCAAAAGAAGAAAGTAAGAAAATGCTACAACTGTGAAGAAACCAACCACTTCTCCAACGAGTGCCCTTATGAGAAGAGAGAAGATAAACCAAGGTTTCCCAAGACCTTTCCCAAGAAGAAGTTGCCAAATCCTTTGAACTCCAAGCTCAAGAGAGAGATGGGAAAGCAATGGTTTGCTCAAGAAGAATCCAATCCAGATGATGTTAGTGGTGTTGCCGGAGTTGCTCAAGATTCTCAAAACACATTGAGGCTAGTCAACAAGAGTGGTGAAGTTGTCACCTACAACTACATGAAATTACAAGGGCAACGCTCACAAGTGCCTCATGGCGAAGGCCGTGGTAGAAGATGGAGAGGACCAACACTCTCCTGACAAGGTCAAGGTAACCCCATGATCAAACCCTCCTCTTTTCACTCCTCCTACTTCTAGTGATGAGTATCTTGATGCGGAGGATAGTTATGAGGATGATGATATAAATGATCCTATGCTTGCTAAATTAAATAAGTTCATGTGCTCCCTTAAAGGAAAGAAGCTCACTATGTTTCGTATGCTTATGGAGATGGTGAGTAAGCACACCATTTCCATTAAGGAACTCGAAACCCTCGTCACCGAGGAAAAGGAAAAATATGAAATCCTTGAGCGGAAAGTCCAATATGAGGAAGCACGCAATGATGAACTATGCTTAAAAATTGGTGCAACATTGATGTTCATACTAGGGATCTTGCCTCCTTGAAAAAGGCTATCAACTCTTGCGAAAGAGTTGATGAATGATAAAAGTAAGCTTGTAAAGTCTAATGCTTCTCTCTCTAAGGATTGTGAGCTCCTATCCGTGTCCCTCAAGACCAAGGAAGAAGAGCTCACCCTCTTACAAAGAGTTTTGAGACATTCAAGCTTACTTATCTTGAAACTCTAGCCAAGGCTTACTCTTCTCCTATTATCAATGTTGATGCTTGTACTACTAACTCTAGTAGTGATCTAGCATCTATTCTTGAGGAGAATCGCTTTCTCAAAGCTCAAATTGAGAAAGGACTCATGACATGTGCTCAAGGGCACAAGAACCTTAATGAGGTGTTGAGCCAACACAATGAGGTGTTTGCCAAAGAGGGACTCAGGTTTGACCCAAGCACAAGCAAAAAGAAGACGTCCTCTCAAAAGTGCACCACTCCGTTAAAAGAAACTTTTGTACGAGAAGGGCACAAGTAGAAAGGTAAGGTTGTTAGTGGGAAGGCCACAAGGGGCATGCCTACTCTCAACAAGCCAAAAGTGTTTATGCCTCCATCCTATGTACTTCGTAAGACTAAGGATGGAGAAGTTTTTGCTAAATTTGTTGGTCCTCGAAATGCATTTCGGTTTTATGCTATTTGGGTCCCTAAGACCCTTGTGACTAACCTTAGAGGTCCCATTGCAAAATGGGTGCCTCTAACCAAGCCATAATTGTGTGTAGGTCGCTTTCTCGGTGGAGTAAAATGGGTGATTGACAGTGGATGTACCAATCATATGACCGGAGATAGCAAGTTGCTCTACAGTTTCATGGAAGCTATTCAACCATTTATGAGCATATTGTTTGGTGGAGGTTCAAAAGGACAGGTACTCGGATTGGGCAAAGTGGCCATCACAAAACATGTCTCTTGCAAATGTGATGCTTGTCCAATCCCTCAAATACCATTTGCTTTCTGTTCGCCAATTGGCTTCTGTTGGTTATGATACACTCTTTGGACTAACGGATGTGAAAGTCTTTAAGAGAGATACTCTTGAAGTGGCCTTTGTTGGAGAGTTGGATGGCAACCTTTACACGGTTGATTTCTCAAAAGAGAGCACATTCCATGCACTTGTCTAATGGCCAAGGCTGACAAGGGGTGGCTATGGCATCGCCGGCTAGCCCATGTCGGCATGAGAAATCTGCAAGATCTCTTAAAGGGTAATAACATCCTTGGACTAACAAATGTCTCTTTTGAGAAAGATCGTGTGTGTAGTGCATGCATAGCCGGGAAGCAACATCAATCAAAGCACCCACCCAAGAATATTGTATCTACTTCAAGGCCTTTGGAGCTCCTTCATGTGAATCTCTTTGGGCCTCCTTCGTGGGATAGTCTTGGTGGAAAAAAATATGGACGTGTCATTATGGATGATTACTCAAGGTATACATGGGTCTTCTTCCTCAAATCCAAGGACGAGACGACGATCACCTTCATTGACTTTGCAAAGCAAGCACAACGCAATTTTGACAAAGAAATTCTGGCAATAAGAAGTGATAATGGATCCGAGTTCAAGAACTACACTTTGGAAGAGTTCCTTAGTGATGAAGGGATTGAACATCAATATTTAGCTCCATACACTCCCCAACAAAATGGTGTTGCAGAAAGGAAGAATCGCACTCTTGTGGAGATGGCAAGGTCCATGTTGGATGAATACAAGTCGCCACATAGTTTTTGGGCCGAGGCCGTCAACACTGCATGTCATGCATCAAACCGGCTCTTCCTCCGCACAATATTGGAAAAGACTCCATATGAGCTCCTAACCGGTAACAAGCCTAACGTCAAGTACTTTCGTGTATTTGGGTGTAAATGCTTCATCCTCAACAAAAGAGAGCGGTTAGGAAAATTTCAATCTAAAACCATTGAGGGCATATTTGTTGGGTATGGATCAAACTCTCACGCCTATAGAGTCTACAACAAATCCAATGGATGTGTTGTAGAAACTTGTGATGTGGTGTTTGATGAATTTAATGGCTCCCATGGGGAGCAAGTTGATCTAAATGATGTAGGTGAAGAAGATTCTTCTCAAGATATCTTGACGATGGGTGTTGGTGCACTTCTTCCAATGGAACAAGAACCTCATGATGATGAAGAAGAAGATGAAGGCCTCACACACCATCAAACTACTTCAACACCCATACCACCACAAGCCCCTATTACTCAATCAATGCCAAGAGTCCAAGTACAAGATGATGATCAAGCTCCTCTTTATGATAATCATCAAGAACAAGATCTTCCTCAAGGGCAAGAACAAGAAAGTGCAATAATTGACAATGAACCTCAACAAATGCAAGAAGAAGAAGAAGAAGATTTTCCACCACACACTAATGATCCATCTGTAGAGGATGTGGATGATGGACATGAAGTTGAACCTCGCGAAACCTTAACCTCCATCATGCCTCGAGTGGCCGGTCGTGTTGATGTTGATAAGATCCTCATCGGCATATCGGAAGGTAGAGTCACTCGTAAACAATTGACAAACTTTTGAGCTCACTTCTCTTTTGTGTCTAGTGTTGAGCCTCTCAAGGTACAAGATGCGTTGATAGACAACGATTGGCTCATTGCTATGCAAGAAGAGTTGAATAGTTTTGAGCGCAATCAATTGTGGTCATTAGTCAAGAGGCCAACTACGAAACACAACGTCATTGGTACAAAGTGGATTTTCAAGAACAAGCAAGATGAGAATGGAGTAATCATCCGCAACAAAGCAAGTTAGTGGCACAAGGGTACTCACAAGTGAGGTTTGGACTTTGGTGAGACCTTTGCCCCCGTTGCCCGTCTTGAATCCATTCGCATTCTTACTTGCTTATGTGCTTTCAATGCTTTACATTACATCAAATGGATGTGAAGAGTGCTTTCCTTATGCCCTCTACAAGAAGTATATGTATCACAACCACCTGGGTTCGTTGGACCCCCGATCACAAAGACTTATGTGTATAAACTTCATAGGCTTTGTATGCCTCAAACAAGCACCTCGTGCTTGGTATGATCCATCTTAGAGTTTTTACTCCGATGATGGCTTGTGAGAGGGGTGATTGATTCCCACTCTTTTTACTAAGAGGACAAAAGGTGATTTGATCTTATGCCAAATCTATGTAGATGATATCATTTTTGGTTCTCCTAACATTCATTTATGCAAGAAGTTTGCGGCATCAATGACCAAGAATTTTGAAATGTCACTCAATGCGGATTTGAAGTTCTTCCTCGATTTCAAATTCAACAATTTCAAGAAGGAATTTTCTTGTCTCAAGCAAAATACCTCAAGGATATCCTAGCAAAATTTGGCATGACTGATGCTAGCCCATGTAAGACACCCATGCCAACCAAAATTGTACTCACTGAAGGCTCAACTGGTATCCCTTTTCGACCCATCTAATACCGCTCTATGATTGTTCATTGCTTTATCTTTGTGCATTCTAGACCAGACATCATGTTAGTGTATGCATGTGTGCTAGATTTCAAGCTTCCCCTAGGAAAGCCATCATTAAGGCGGTTAAGCATATTCTTAGATACCTTGTTCACCAAGTTGGGTCTGGTACCCAAGGATGCTAGTTGATCTCATTGGGTACAACGGATGCGATTGGGCTGGAGACAGTGGATCGTAAAGCCACCTCCGGTGCATGTCAATTTCTTGGATAGCTCCTGGTAAGTTGTCCTCGAAGAAGCAAAATATGTTGCTCTCTCACCGCTGAAGCTGAATTATTGCAACCGCAGTTGTGGCAACTCAGTTACTATGGATGAGCAAACCTTGAAGGATTTTGGTATCACCTATAGACATGTGCCTCTTCTATGTGATAATGGAAAGTGCCATTAATTGCTGAGACCCCAAGATCATACCGCCAAGCACCATTGACATTAGGTACCACTTCTTGAGAGATCATGTGGAGAAGGGTGATATTGACATTGCTCATGTTGCACAGGATATGCAACTTGCAGATATTTTCACCAAGCCATGGATGAAGCAAGTTTCTGTCAACTTAGGTGAACTTGGTATCTTGGAGCTTGACAATATTATGTGAAATCTAGTACCCATTCATTCATTTTCATAATGTCGTGTCTAGATGTAGGCATGTCTTTAGGGGGAGACATTCAACCCATGAGTTATCTCACCTTATATGATGCACAAATAAACCAAACACTCTCAAAGTTACTATGTTCTCACTTTCTGACCTAGTACTTTAAATGATGGAGTTGTGATGTTGGGCTCAAGGTTAAAATCTTCGTAGTACCAAGTCACACACACTCAAACATGGTGGACTCGTCCACCGCCCTCTCTTAGAGAGGCTGGACTTATTCTTCATTTCTACATTTCTTTTTCCGTGTGTTCGTTCCGTGTTTTTTTCTCTCTATTTACTGGTTCTCGTTGTTGCTCTGGTGTTTTGCCCCTAGCTCAGGTTCTACTCAAATCTCTCTCATCTCGAAACCATCTGATATTTATCTAGTGCACAAGCTTCAAATCATCCTCACATAAATGTTGATGTGGTGTGTGGTGTCTTGGGAGCTTTAGGACCCCCTCCCCCTAGTTCTCAGGAGTTTAGAGAGACTGTAATCTCTCTGGATATTCCCGAACTTCTTGGGTGAGGCCCGGAACTTCCGGCCGCCGGAACTTCCGGCCTTTCCCGGAACTTCTGGGCGTCGCGGGTCGTGGGCACATATTATGGGCAGGGGATCTCAAAGGGGTTATTTCCCTTCTTCTCTATTCCACTGCTCTCTCCCCCTGCGGCGCCCCTCACCCATCGCCGACTTCTGGGCGAGCTGTCAGCCCCCGGAACCTCTGGCCCCTTCTTCCCTTTCATCGTACTTGGAGGGGATCTGTCCTCTTCACCATCTACATGGAGGAAGGTAACCTAAGCTTTTCTCTGCTCTCTCTAAATTCCTAGAGATTGTAGGCTACGCTTATGGTTCTAGGGTAAACACAAATCTCACACTCTCAAGCCCTGCATCCACTTTAGATCTGCAGTGCTCCATGACTTCTTTTTTCTCAAATTGATCGATCCATGTCAGTCCCCTACCAAGATTTGGAAGGAACCCTGCGACCATGCTGGTGCCCGGAACTTCCGGGCAGGCCGGACCTTCCGGCCTCGCTAGGGTTTCCATGTTCAGGCTGGCCCGGTACTTCCGCCGGCCAGAACTTCCAGGCTCCCCGGAACTTCCCGCCTCTGGAACTTCCGTCCACCCCGAAACTTCCGGCCTAAGCAGAGTTCTGTCAAAATTTCGACCAGTGAGATTCTTTGATTTTTTTAGGCTTGTGTACTTATTCTATCCCCATGCTATTCTCTATCTCTGTTAGCAGGAGGGTTTGGTTCGCGTGCTCACTCATCCAAGGTGTATGAACGGAAAACCAAATCTAGGGTCAAGAAGACAACGGCCGTTGTTTTAGGGCGTGAGAACATGTTTGACTACCATCCTGAGGAAGATGCTGAGGCTAAAGACAATGCATCCCCTCCTGCTGCACCCGCCCACTCCAAGAAGCGGAAGACCACTTCCAAGAAGGCAAAAGCACAAAATGTACAACCTCCTCCTCCTGAGCCAGTCACCATGAAGGAAATGCCCGCACCGGAGTGGATTGCTCTGCGCCGTGTCAATCCCTATCGTCACGATCATGATCATGTGGCTGATTCCAAGTTTTGGACACTTTTCCAGCAATGCAACTATGAAGAGATTTTTTCTCAGTTCGTCAACAAGTGTGTCACTCAGAAGAGCATCAACATTGCTCACTTTGACAAGACTCCAACAAACTCTGCGTACTTTGAGGGGATCCAGAACATGTGTGTGAGGCTCAACCTCCTTCCACTCATGCGCTTTCAACATGATGTGTCTCTGCCTCTTGTGGCTCAATTCTATGCCACTGTGCATTTTGGGACAGATATGCAGCGCACTCTTACTTGGATGAGTGGTAATGAGAAGTTCTCTGGTCCGTTCTCCGTGCTGGCCGGTCTTTTGGGATATGAGTATACTGACATTACTGCTGACTGTGGGTACAAGATTCACGACAAAGGGGTCTTCCAAGCTATTCACTTGGCTGATTTGTATCCTCCGTCCGGAAAGGTTGGATCTATTGGTGATCTTCTGCCTTTCTATGACATCATGCACCGTATCTTTCGAGAGACCCTTGCAGTCAAGGTGGGTGACAAGAACAAGATTCGTGGGCACCTCATCAACCTTCTTCACTACACTTGTCATAACTCCGAGCAGGGCCCCATTGATGTGATGGACTTTATGTGGAATGAGATGTACAGTGTGGTAGTAAACCGCAAGGTTCCTATCTATGCTCCGTACATTACTGCTTTAATCGCTGAGGTTGCTCCTGATGCACTTGCGGGTCGGTGTCTGACTGGCCACTTCAGTGTTAACTTGCTTGTTAAGAAGGGCAAGGCAATTGCTCATGAGGGTGAAGATGAGGAGGAAGAGGAGCTACATGCTGGAAATCCACACCACTTTGAGCTTCGTCCCCGCTCACATACTTTTCATCGTGGGGAGCCTAGTGACTCCGGGTCCAAGAAGAGCAACAAAATTTGGCGTATTCTCAAGAACATGTTTTGTCTTCAGCAAGATATGCATAAGAAGCAGTGGGAGGAGCACAAGTCTAGGAAGGAGAGCATGAAGGCTCTTAAGGATGGTATGCGTGCATCTGGTATGGACATTGCTCACGGCTCCGAGTCTAATGTGACTCCTTTTGAGAAATACCAGTCCCAGTTTGCTCGGTTTGATGTTGAAGCCGGTGATGAAGCCTCTTCTCACCGCCCTCCTCGCCCAGAATCTTCTGGAGAGTCGTCTGGTGACTCATCTGCGTCCCTCTCCTTGGAGCTATTTGCGGATTCCTCCATCTTTCCTTTTTGCCATCTAGGTGACAACAGGGGGAGATGTTGTGATGCTTGATAGGGCTTATCGTTTATCCTTAAACCTTTGTTTTTATTAGGGTTTATCGTTTATTCTTGAACCTTTGTTTTTATTTGGATCCTTGAACCTTTATTTGCCTCCATTTGGATCTGAGCTTGCTATTTGAACCTATTTATGTTCTGTCAATTAATCTATCTGTGTGTGAGACACTTATGGCAAGGAGGTCACATGGCATATTCTATTTATTGTAAGAGATATCTATCAGGCTATGATTATATCTATATATGTACCCTCACTATGAAGAACAAAGGTTAGTAAAGTGTGCTATGTCTATATATCATTCTTCTGTGGGTATGCACAGTGATAGGGGGAGAATCCTCTAACCATGTCATCTCATTTCAAATGCAATCTTAAAATAAGGCATGCGTTGTGGGGGAGTACCTTCCTGACATTAGAGTTGCTTATTTCTGTATATACTTTATGAGTTTACCCTCTCAAGCATTGTTGTCATCTATGACAAAAAGGGGGAGATTGAAAGTGCAATATTGCACTAAAGTGTTTTTGACATTGATGACAACTTCATTTGTGTTTCTAACCGCATGCTCTAAGTGTTAACAGCCCTGATCAAACTAAAAGTGAAGCATGGATGGTTATTTTCTCTCTTATTGGAACAAGGAAAAGCGGTGCACTCAAGAAAAGAAGAGTACCTTAATGTTTTCTTATTTCTTGAGTCCTTAGGGCAGCCGCGCTATTAAGAGGGGGTGCATCATAAAAACATCCGGGGAATCAACTTACCTTCTCACATTGATCTGAAAATCCTAGTGCCAAGTCTCTGTTCAGGTCGGAACTTCCGGGGACGGCCGGATCTTCCGAGGACCGGAATGTCCGGGCGGGGTACGGGAAGCTTCCGGGGTACCAGAGAAACTGCACTTTTCGTGTGATCTCTCTATGTAGCCCGGAACCTCGCCGGAACATCCGTCACCCGGAACTTCCGGGGCGGCCGGAACTTATGTCCCCTGTGTCAGCAGCTTCCGGGGTACTACTGAGTGGTGCAAACCTTCTGTGTAGCCCGGAACCTGTCCGGAACTTGGCCGGAACTTCCGGGGTCCGGAACTTCCTTCTGTTGCC
>NC_053023.1:610306725-610408498 GCF_003073215.2 Triticum urartu
GAATTCTCACAATCAAAAACAATTATGAGAGGATGGCAACAAGCTAGAATCACGAATCTTTGATAGAACGAAACAAGATTCAAGGGAAAACTCTTCTTCGGTCTTCAAAAGCAGAGAATGATGACGAGAAACACCACCATGAATTATTTAGGCGCTCCGGAAGAATCAAAAGCGAAGAGATTTAGCCAACGATGAAAAGAATTTAACCGATCTTGGAGAAAGGCATTTTGCTTGATGATAACTCATTCTCACGTCAAACTTCGAAAAGAAATTTTAGGATAGCTCCGGGAAAATAAGAAGAGTCAGGTAAGATCCTGGGAAAAGACTTGTGGGTTAGGGCCCACTTAAAAGAAACATCGTTGAAATGAATACTTGAAAAGGAGAATGCACCAGTTGAATTAAATGGCTTGAATGAGATAACAACCTCGAGATATCTTGAATGCATGAGAATAAACACTAGCATCTTCTGAGATATCTTCAGCAGTCCGAAACAAATGAATAGCGAGAGGTGACTGATTAAGAATTGCACCAGCATGAGAAAGCATTGAAATGAGGAAAAAGGATATGATCCACAAAGCTTGACTTGAAACCACCGAAGATGAAAAGAATGAAGAATGACGAACTTGGAGGTCCATTAGAATCTTCAAGAGAATCACCGGATAAGAACATTCAAAGACAAAAATGAAGAGTCTTCACATGAATAAAAGGGATATTTTAAAAAAAAAAAAAAGCCTTAAAAAAAAGGGGGGGGGGGGGGGGGAAAAACAAAGACAACTTGGAGATGGATGAAACAAACACCGTTGAGAAAACTGAGATTGAATCTTGCGGATGTTGAAAATGAACGGATCCACTTGAAGAGAGACACACCGGTGAGAAGAATTGACATGACAATCTCAATAAACGAGAAGGATTAGTATTCACATAGGAATATGAGAACACCATTTAGGGAAGGTATGGAATCAACACTTGACATTGAAGCAACTCGAATACCACAACTCAAAACAAAACAAGGATTGGCTTGCAGAATAAGCCGGAACAAACATATGATAGAGATTTCGTCCGAAGTTTTCGTGGTGGGGTCTACACGGGCTCGATCGTACAACACCATCATGTACAAGGCAGTGCACATGACATACGAAGCGTCCCCGAGTAGGCAAAGACAAGGACTCTTTAAGACACAACGAGACCACTGTAAAACCGACCGTGGATAGGCGGACCACTAGACGTCGAACCCCAATTTCATATCATACATCTATCGGAAAGATATCCTAAGAGCTACATGAATTCCCACTTATAAACTCCCAAATTTTTTCTGGTTATGCAATCAGGTGTTGGGGATACAGGGGAAGCATAATATCTCACCCAAAACTAGCAAATCCTACATCCAGCTGTATCCATCCTTCAACACATAACCAAGAAACCTTCGGAAATCGTCTACCTCAACCTTCGAAAAGTATCCGTTATACGAGTTATGGCAATACTCCCGAACTCCCGCCCCAGTACTGGGTGGCGTTGAGGTTATCTCACCAACAACTGCATAAAAGAGATTTTCGATGTCGGTGAACTAAACTCAGGTATTCCAGAACTGCAACGATAAAATTGTGATGACAACACCTCGGAGCTCAACTCCCTGGGACACTGCCACAACCCCTAAATGACAGGAGGCACCAAGAACAATGTTCTCATCACAAAATCATCGGAAAGATTCCAAGATACCCGCGTGATCCTAAATTTTTTTTTTGTGAAATTTTGAGAAGAGAAGAGTCAAAACTCTACGTCAGGATGCCTTACCAGAGCGATGAAGGGACTGGGGAGTAAAAAGAATTCCTAAACTCTCCGATATATAATTCCTAAATGACTCAAACATTTTTTTCTATACTCAAACTCGACTGCTAAAAACGATCAAGCAGTGGGGGCTCCTAAGGTCGGGGAAGGCTCTGATACCAACTTGTAACGCCCTCGATGCGGCTATATCTCCCACGTGTCGAAGCACGACTTAGAGGCATAACCGCATTGAAAGCAATGTCGCAAGTGAGGTAATCTTCACACAACCCATGTAAATAAGTAAAGGGGAAAGATACATAGTTAGCTTACAATCGCCACTTCACACAAAAAAACATGAATAAAGCATTACAACATCCAAATACAATCAAGGTCCGACTACGAAACCAAAATAAGAGAAGAACCCCAAATGCGACAAGGTCCCCGATCGACCCCAACCGGGCTCCACTACTGATCCCCTTGGGCAGCATCGTTGTAGGTGGTTGAAGGAGCCATCGAACCTCTTGCTGATAGCACAGTGGAACTCTCAATGAAAGCACCAATGTCGGTGTCAAAACCGGCGGATCTAGGGTAGGGGGTCCCGAACTGTGCGTCTAAGGTAGATGGTAATAGGAGACAGGGGACACAATGTTTTACCCAGGTTCGGGCCCTCTCTATAGAGGTAATACCGTACGTCCTGCTTGATTGATCTTGATGAATATGAGTGAGGGAGTCCTGAATTAGGGGGTGTCCGGATAGCTGGACTATACCTTCGGCCGGACTCCTGGACTATGAAGATACAAGATTGAAGACTTCATCCCGTGTCCGGAAGGGACTTTCCTTGGCGTGGAGGGCAAGCTTGGCGATACGGATATGTAGATCTCCTACCATTGTAACCGACTTTGTGTAACCCTAACCCTCTCCGGTGTCTATATAAACCGGAGGGTTTTAGTCCGTAGGACAACATATAGAACAACAATCATACCATAGGCTAGCTTCTAGGGTTTAGCCTCTCTGATCTCGTGGTAGATCTACTCTTGTACTACCCATATCATCAATATTAATCAAGCAGGACGTAGGGTTTTACCTCTATCAAGAGGGCCCGAACCTGGGTAAAACTCCGTGTCCCTTGCCTCCTGTTACCATCCGTCCTAGACGCACAGTTCGGGACCCCCTACCCAAGATCCGCCGGTTTTGACACCGACATTGGTGCTTTCATTGAGAGTTCCTTTGTGTCGTCGCCGTTAGGGTTGATGGCTCCTACGATCATCAATAGCGATGCAGTCCAGGGTGAGACCTTCCTCCCCGGATAGATCTTCGTCTTCGGGGGCTTCGCACTGCGGGCCAATTCACTTGGCCATCTGGAGCAAATCGAAAGCTATGCCCCTGGCCGTCAGGTCAGATTTGGAAGTTTAAACTACACGGCTGACATCCGCGGGGACTTGATCTTCGACGGATTCGAGCCACTGCTGAGCGCGCCGCACTGTCACAACGAGCATGATCTAGCTCTGCCGCCGAACAGTGCCTTGGAGGCTGCACCCGCATCGGCCTCGACCCTTAATTCGGAGCCAACTGCACCGATCAAGGACGGGTGGTTGGACGCCGCCTTAGGGGCTGCGATCCCAACGGTGATCGAGCCAAACACCAGCCCCGCACTCCACGAGACTCGTGACTCCAAGGAGCCGGACTCCTCTCCGGACTCCGAACCCTCCGCGCCCCTGCTGATCGAATCCGATTGGGCGCCGATCATGGAGTTTACTGTCGCGGACATCTTTCAGCACTCGCCTTTCGGCGATATTCTGAAGACACTAAAGTCTCTCTCTTTATCAGGAGAGCGCTCGCCGGACTACGGTCAGCAAGGTTGGGATACAGACGATAAAGAAATTCAAAGCCCACCCACCAGCCACTTTGTAGCCACTGTCGACGATTTAACCGACATGCTCGACTTCGACTTCGAAGACATCGACGGTATGGACGCCGATGAAGGAGACGATGAAGAAGCAGCGCCTATTGGGCCCTGGAAAGCCACCTCGTCATATGACATATACATGGTGGACACCCCAAAAGAATGAGATGGCAATGGAACAGCGGAGGATGACCCCTCCAAGAAACAGCCTAAGCGCCGGCGTCAGCGGCGCCGTTCAAAATCCCGCCAAAACAAGTACGGTGATTCTAGCACGGGAGATAATAATACTCCAGAGAGTGCCGAAGAAAACCCCCTCCAGCAAGATTCAGCACAGGAGGATGGAGAAACCAGCCCTCATGAGAGAGCGGCAGACAGAGAGGTCGAGGACGATAATCATATGCCTCCCTCCGAAGACGAGGCAAGCCTCAATGACGACAAATTCGTCGTGCTAGAGGATCCCATCGAGCAAGAGCATTTTCAGCGCAGGCTTATGGCCACGGCAAGAAGCCTCAAGAAAAAACAGCAACAGCTTAGAGCTGATCAAGATTTGCTAGTCGACAGATGGACTGAAGTCCTTGCGGCCGAAGAGCATAAACTCGAACGCCCCTCCAAGAGCTACCCAAAGCGCAGGTTGCTACCCCGATTAGAGGAGGAAGCACCTAAACCTACATCACCAGCACTTGATACGGCCGACCAGCCACCTCGTGGCCGCGACAGAGAGGCCTCTCGGCCCTCCACTCAAGCCGCACCCCATACCAAGGCACGGGAAAATGCGCCTGACAAGCGAGATATGTTGGAGGACAAGGCAAGGCAAACAAGATCGGTCTACGGATCGCGTGGGCGCCCCATGACTCGAGACAGTAACCGTCACGCTGGACACAAATCCGGTAGGGTCGAACACAGTAGACAAAGCTCATTGGAGCTACATCGTGATATAGCCTAGTATAGATGCGCCGCACACCCACTATGCTTCACAGACGAAGTAATGGATCATCAAATCCCCGAGGGTTTCAAACCCGTAAACATCGAATCATATGATGGCACAACAGATCCTGCGGTATGGATCAAGGATTATCTCCTTCATATCCACATGGCCCGCGGCGATGATTTCCACGCCATCAAATACCTCCCACTCAAGCTTAAAGGACCAGCTCGGCATTGGCTTAACAGCTTGCCAACAGGATCAATCAGTTGTTGGGAGGACCTGGAAGCCGCATTCCTCGACAATTTCCAGGGCACTTATGTGCGACCCCCAGACGCCGATGACCTAAGTCACGTAATTCAGCAGCCAGAGGAATCGGCCAGGCAATTCTGGACACGGTTCCTAACAAAGAAAAATCAAATAGTCGACTGTCCGGAGGCAGAGGCCCTAGCAGCCTTTAAGCACAATATCCGTGACGAATGGCTTGCCCGACACCTTGGACAGGAAAAGCCGAAATCTATGGCAGCACTCACGACACTCATGACCCGCTTTTGCGCGGGAGAAGACAGCTGGCTTGCTCGTGGTAACAATATGACCAAGAACCCTGGTAATTCGGATACCAGGGGCAGTAGTGGCAGGTCATGTCGCAACAAGCAGAAGCGCCGCATTAACGGCGACAATGCCGCGGATACGACAGTTAATGCCGGATTCAGAGGCTATAAATCCAGTCAGCGGAAAAAGCCATTCAAAAGAAATCCTAGGGGCCCGTCCAGTTTGGACCGAATACTCGACCGCTTGTGCCAGATAAATGGCACCCCCGAAAAGCCGGCCAATCACACCAACAGGGATTGTTGGGTGTTCAAGCAGGCAGGCAAGTTAAATGCCAAAAATACCGACAATGGGCTGCATAGCGATGACGATGAAGAGCCCCGGCCGCCGAACAATAGTGGACAGAAGGGTTTTCCCCCACAAGTGCGGACGGTGAACATGATATACGCAACCCACATCCCCAAGAGGGAGCGGAAGCGCGCGTTAAGGGACGTATACGCGGTAGAGCCAGTCGCCCCAAAGTTCAACCCATGGTCCTCCTTCCCGATCACCTTTGATCGAAGGGACCATCCCACTAGCACCCATCATGGCGGATTCACCGCATTGGTTCTAGACCCAATTATTGACGGATTTCATCTCACTAGAGTCCTTATGGACGGCGGCAGCAGCCTGAACCTGCTTTACCAGGATACAGTGCAGAAAATGGGCATAGATCCCTCGAGGATTAAGCCCACCAAGACGACCTTTAAAGGCGTAATACCAGGTGTAGAGGCCAACTGTATAGGCTCAGTCACGCTTGAAGTGGTCTTTGGATCTCCGGATAATTTTCGAAGCGAGGAGTTAATCTTCGACATAGTCCCATTCCGCAGCGGCTATCACGCACTGCTCGGGCGAACCACATTCGCCAAGTTCAACGCGGTACCTCACTACGCATACCTTAAGCTCAAGATGCCATGCCCTCGAGGAGTAATTACGGTCAATGGAAACACCGAACGCTCCCTCCGAATGGAGGAGCACACGGCGGCCCTTGCAGCGGAAGTACAAAGCAGCCTCTCCAGGCAGTTCTCCAGTCCGGCCATTAAACGTCTGGACACCGTCAAGCGCGCCCAGAGTAACCTATAACAAGACCGCTTGGCATGTTCTGAGCAGGCGTAGCAATACGGCCCCAACCCCAGCCTTCGCAAAAATGCGACGCCAGTGCTTCCCGTACATAACTACGCTCTAGAAATACCATGGGTACAGGGGGAGGGGCACCATCACGGCACGCCCGAAACACGGCTTAAACCGCACCAGGGGCTGCCGATTTTTTAATTTTCTCTTACTTTCAGGACTCCATTCTTCGGAAGGCCTGTTTGGCAGTTCAATTGCCGCACAAACGATGCAAGAACCAGGGAAGCAGACAAGCCATGCCACATTAAGGAACTCCCAGGTGGTCTCTATCACGAGCAGTATACCTGTTTCGCATACCATTTCACAGCCTGCCCCTGGAAAGGACATGTTAAATAGTCCAACCTTTTGCTTATCGCATTATTTGTATCATTCTGCTTTGATCGCAGCCCTTTTTAATAAAAAATGCATAGCTTTTGTCTATTTTTGCATTACCTTTTTTACAAATATATGTTCCTTAACGACATGTTGCACCCGTACACTTTGGTACGGCCAAAATACGCCAGGGGCTTTAGTACCCCTCAATATGGTGTGAGAAGTCTGAAAACTTTAACAAGTGCGGCACCCCAAACTTATAGCATTATATGCATCGGCTCCGAATCATGTCTTGGGTCAATAGTTGGGTTTGCCCGGCTCCTATGTTTTGGTGCCTTACGTTCCGTTATATCGGCTAAGGTAGCACTAGGAGAACTACTGCGATTGTGCCCCAGTTGAGCTGGGTCGAGCACCTCAATAGAGAAAGCTAAAACTGACTATCATGATGAAGCGAGAGCTGATCGCTATTCGAGAGGTTTTTCGAGTCCCTAAAGACTTATGCCGCTTAGAGCGAGGAGTCGGCTCTGTCCGGCCAAGGCGTGGATAGCGCCCCGAACTCGGTCTTTCGAATACCAGGGGCTTCGCCGAAATTTAAATTATAGAATTCTATGGCTAAGTCAGAGGGTTCAAGCATTATAGTCCGATTGCCTTGTTCGTTGTGCTAAGCGCCTCCCTCGAAGGACCCAAACATGGGAAAAAGAGCGCTCAGGTTTATCCCCGAACACCCCATCACTAGCGGCACGGGGGCAGAAGCCTACGACTCGCCATCTCTCAGAATTGCTAAACGGCCGCACAGAAGGTAATATTTTAAATTCCAACAGCATTGCTTAGCGCATATGAACAAGTTTTCAGCGCACAGGACAAAACGAGCGAGTTTTACTCAAAAATTACATCCCTAGAACATTCATCCGCCATAAGGCAGGCACCCTTCAGAACATCCTTATAATAATTCTCGGGCTTGCGATGCTCTTTCCCCGGTGGTGGCCCGTCCTTCACAAGCTTCTCAACATCCAGCTTGCCCCAATGCACCTTAGCACGGGCAAGGGCCCTACGGGCACCTTCAATGCAGATGGAGCGCTTGATGACTTCGAGCCTTGGACAGGCCCCCACCAGCCGCCGCACCAGCCCGAAATAGCTCCCAGGCAGAGCCTCTCCAGGCCACATCCGAACTATGAGGCTCTTCATGGCCTGTTCGGCCGCCTTGTGGAGCTCAACTAGTTGCTTCAGCTGGTCGCTCAGGGGCACGGGGTGTCCGGCCTCAGCATACTGAGACCAGAACACCTTCTCTATCGAGCTGCCCTCCTTGGCTCGATAGAATGCGGCAGCATCAGACACGCTACGGGGAAGATCAGTGAAGGCTCCTGGAGAACTCCGGATTCGGGTAAGTAACAAGTAACTCACATTTACATGTTTACTTTTCATAAAGAATGCCTTACCCGCCTCTATCTTCTTCACCGCATCCAACTCCTGGAGGGTTTTCTGCGATTCGGCCTTGGAACACTTGGCATCTTTAATAGCCACCGCAAGCTCGGACGCTCGCGTCTTTGAGTCAAGCTCCAAACTCTCATGTTTTTTCATGAGAGCCTGGAGCTCTTGCCGCACCTTGCCAACCTGGGCCTCATACTTCTCCCACTCGATGCGCTCCGTGGCCGCCCTCTTCTCGGCCTCGACCAGCGCTTGCTTAAGGGTCGCCACCTCAGACGTGGCCCCTACAATAGCCACGATACTCCTATCATTTTTTGCAATTGCACTTTTTATATATATACTTAAACAAGGTATTTCTTACCTTCATTATCCTCGAGCTGCTTCTCGGCACGCCCGAGCTCTTGCTCGGACCGCTCGAGGTTCCGCTTTAGCGTGTCCACTTCCGCAGTCAGTGCGGCGGACGCCAGCAGAGAAGCCTCCATACACATATTGACTCCTTTTTGTTAGACTCCTGCGAATTTTATTTGATCCTGTATTCGGCTTTTCTTCCCGAACGCCAAACAGAGCATCAGGGGCTACTGTCTATGCGGTAATATTATTTACACATCCTTTACTTACCTCAAAGCCTGTTAAAAGGCTAGTACAAGCTTCAGTCAGTCCGCTCTTGGCGGACTGAACCTTCTGGACCACCGCACTCATAATGGTGCGGTGCTCCTCATCGATGGAGGTGCCTTTGAGCGCCTCCAACAGATTGTCCGGCGCCTCCGGTTGGACGGGGGTCACTGGCACGGTGGGCTTGCTCCCCTTGGAAGGAGGTCCCCCGCCGGACTCTGGAACCTTTGAAGGTTCCAGAGCGGTGTCCGGTCTAGAGCCGGACTTGGAGCCCTGGGGGGTTTTATCCCCTTTACTCCTGGAGTCCGGGAGGTCGCCTTGCGGCGCCTCCAGGACCACCTCCTCCCAGCTTGGAACCTGTTGAGATAACACTTCGGCGTCATCCGTAGGGCGGGGGGAGGAAGCCGTCGGAAGCGAATTCACATCCGACGAGTCCAGTGAACTGCTCGACGATGCGTCGAGACGGTCTTTGGGTGGGCTGCATAATCATATTCGACAATAAAGGAATACTATGAATTACTCTGGTATCCGGATACTTACAATTTCGCCAGGGGCTTGGCCCTGAGCGGCCACTCTTCTCCGCAAGGTTGGAAAAAGCGGTAGGTGTAAGCGAGGCGGTTAGCCTTCGCCTAGTGCTTAGGCGGTGCTTAAGCACCCTAGGCGTAGCCTAGGCGGTAATATATATTCTACTATCAGGGTGTATTTGTGGTTATTATATGTGTATTGATGTTAATTTAGGGCAGATAAATAAGTTAACTACCAGCTACTACCATTTGAATATGTGAGGTTTGGCATTTCAGTTCAATATGGTACGATTTCTCGCTTGGGTAAACAATTTGTTGCATGCACTGCCTAGACTGCGATTTATGCCCTAGGCGAGGCATTTGGCCATTGCCTAGTGCCTAGGTGTGCCTAAGCGCCTCCTAGGCACTGCCTTTTGCAACAGAGCTTCTCCGCCATCGTCGGCATCGGTGGAGTAGTCCGAGGGAAGGGTTCTCCCCTTCTTGGACCCTTCGGCCTCCCCAGTGAGGGCGGCCTTCCTTTTCTTCTCTCCTCCCTCTGGGGGGAGAGGTCTCTTCTTCCTCCTCCTCGTCTTCACGGGAGGAATGCGCCTTGGAGTCGTCGGATGATGAACCCGACACCTCCTGGCGCCGGGCACTCTTTCGAGTCCCCGTGGCCTTCTTCGTGGCCTTCTTCTCCGGCACCACATGGGGTGCCGGAACCAGCAGCTTCGCCAAGCGGGCATCGGCTGGGTCTTCGGGCAAAGGAGCCGGACAGTAGATCTGTCCGGACTTCGCCTGCCAAACATGTCAAAGGTAAGGGAGCTTAAATCCCGCATAGAGTTAAACTATGAAAAACTAATACCCTGTAAAAGGTATAAACAACTTACCGCACTAGCGTGACGCTGCGCGCTGAATCCGCGATCCTCGGTAGCGGATGCGGGAGCCTCGGCGCCCTTGAAAAGCACCTTCCAGGCATCTTCGTACGTCGTGTCGAAGAGCCTGCTCAGAGTTCAGTGCTACGCCGGGTTGAACTCCCACATATTGAAGGCCCGTTGTTGACACGGGAGGATCAGGCGGATGAGCATAACCTGGACTACATTGACAAGCTTGAGCTGCTTGTCCACCAGGGTTTGGATGCATGTTTCCAATCCAGTCACCTCTCCTTTGCTGCCCCACGACAGGCAGGTCTCTTTCCAGGACGTGAGCCGTGTTGGGGGTCCGGACCGGAACTCGGGGGCTGCGACCCACTCAGGGTCGCGCGGCTCGGTGATGTAAAACCACCCTGATTGCCACCTGAGGGAGTCCTGGATTAGGGGGTGTCCGGATGGCCGGACTATACCTTCAGCCGGACTCCTGGACTATGAAGATACAAGACTGAAGACTTCGTCCCGTGTCCGTAAGGGACTTTCCTTGGCGTGGAAGGCAAGCTTGGCGATACGGATATGCAGATCTCCTACCCTTGTAACCGACTTTGTGTAACCCTAACCCTCTCCGGTGTCTATATAAACCGGAGGGTTTTAGTCCGTAGGATAACATACCATAGGCTAGCTTCTAGGGTTTAGCCTCTCCGATCTCGTGGTAGATCTACTCTTGTACTACCCATATCATCAATATTAATCAAGCAGGACGTAGGGTTTTACCTCCATCAAGAGGGCCCGAACCTGGGTAAAACTTCGTGTCCCCTGCCTCCTGTTACCATCCGGCCTAGACGCACAGTTCGGGACCCCCTACCCGAGATCCGCCGGTTTTGACACCGACATTGGTACTTTCATTGAGAGTTCCTCCGTGTCGTCGCCATCAGGAAGGATGCCTCGCCCCGTCTTTAAAGACGGCACCGTTGCTAAGGGAGCTTTGGCTGTAGGCCAAACCCTCCGGCTAGGTGGTTTTCTTATGACCGCCTGTTCGGCTTCTGCGCCGATGATGACCTCTCGATCCATCGAAAACAATCTTCATGTCAGCTCGGAACTCACCGAGCAGTTAGATCCAATGGAGCTCTCCTCCATAAACGAGCTCTTGGATCGCATCGCCGCCCTGGGAGTCGCTACGGATTACGACCAGATTGGGCCTAAGCCTGATCTGAGAGAGATTAACTCTCCCCAAGTCACCCATCACGTTGCCGTGGTAGAGGGACAGTGCGGCGACCCCTCATCTATCTTAAGGACTAGCTATGTCCGGATTCCCGATCCCTCCAAGCCGGATACCCGCGGAGGGGAGGATATCACTCAAGACCTGAACTTAGAGTCAGGCGACGGACTGGATTCATTGGACAACATCCAGGAATCCAAATTTTTTAGTTCGGAAATTCCTCGGCCTCTGAGCCTCAGATGGGGTGAGGCTTCGGATTTAATTCCACCCACCCACCCGAACATAAGCGATCTATCCCAAATTAGGCAAGAGCCCGAAGAAACAGTACATCATTACTGGGCCAGATTCCTCCTGGTTATGAACAAGATGAAGGACTGCCGCGAGGAAGACGCAATTTCATTCTTCTGCAATAATTGCACGGACAAGGGAATCCTCAACGCCATAAGTCGCCGTGATATTACACGCTTTGCTGACTTGGCGTCCATAGTATGAAAGTACTGTGCGATGGAAAGCGCCTGGAAAACCGAAATAAAATTTTGGGACAATCCGGCCCTGAATACAAACCCAGTCCGAAATAAAAGGGTGCATCATCACCAGACACCCGGGTCAAACACCAAAAAGCAAAAACCCTCTACAGGGCATGGAACCGTATTGGAAGGATGGCTTAATGGACCCTGTAAAATTCACAGTACAGAGGACGCCACACCAACTCACAGCCTTAGAGCATGTTGGATACTCCGGCAGGTGGCCAAAATTGGCGAAGATCTCCTAATTCCGAAGGCCACAGAAAGCCACCCCAGAGACACCAATACGGTATTAACAGTATTCGAGACTTTCGCATCAAATAACATGCGAAAAAGGACACTCCACAGCCTTGCCGAAATCTACCAAGTGGCAACAATAAACCCATGGAGTGACACGGCTATTACCTTTAACGCCAGTGATGAACCTAAATTCCGAACAGCCCGAGTACCAGCCGCATTGGTCCTCAGTCCAATAGTAGACGGCTTTCGCCTTACCAAGGTACTCATGGACGGCGGCAGCGGATTGAACCTCATTTACAAGGAAACCCTTCAAAAAATGGAAATAGACTGGAACCGCAGTGAACGAAGCAGCACAACCTTTAGAGGAATAATCCCCAGTCGGGAAGCGCGTTGTACAGGAAAAATCACACTAGAAGTGGTGTTCGGCACGCCGGATAATTACAGGTCCGAAGAGGTCACGTTCCATGTGGCTCCGTTCAGCAGCGGTTATCACGCTCTGCTAGGGCGGGAAGCATTTACAATCTTCCAAGCAATACCCCATTACAGGTACATGAAGCTCAAGATGCCCGGACCCAATGGGATCATCACTCTCGCTAGTGATCAGGACATAGCACTCCGCGCCGAAAACAAGACAGCCGCACTGGCCCTCGAGGCACTATCCGAAGCCTTAGCGGCTGAGGAACTGACTGCGCTGCGCTCCACGGTGAATAAAGACGATGTGGTACTCGACAAAAGATCCAAGTCCACCTCCTTTAAATCGGCGGACAAAATAGTCAAATTCCAGGTCCATCCAACGGACCCCAATAAAATAGCTTCCATCAGGGCACATTTAAACCCTGATGTAGATGCCGCACTGCGAGAGTTCCTACGAGAGAACTGGGATCTTTTCGCCTGGCACCCTTCAGACATGCCAGGAATCCCACGCAGGCTGGCCGAGCATAGCTTAAATATCCTAAAAGAATTCAAACCTGTCAAGCAAGCTCTTCGGCGTTTTTCCGAACCTAAGAGACAGGCCATGGGAGAGGAGCTAGCAAAGCTATTGGAGGCCGGATACATCAGAGATATAAAACATCCGGACTGGCTAGCAAACCTGGTGATGGTACCAAAGAAGGACAAATCCTGGCGCCTGTGTGTTGATTTTAAAGACCTTAACAAGGCTTGACCAAAGGATCCCTTCCCTCTCCCCCGCATCGATCAAATTATCGACGCTACCGCAGGACACGATTCTTTGTGTTTCCTCGACACATATTTCGGCTACCATCAAATCAAGATGGCAGAATCAGACCAAGCCGCAACGGCATTTATCACACCATACGGCCCATTCTGCTTCAACACAATGCCCTTCGGGCTCAAAAACGCCGGCGCAACATATCAGCGCATGATTCAGACATGTCTGGCAAACCAGATCGGCAAAACGGTGGAGGCATATGTAGATGATGTGGTCATCAAAACAAGACATGTTGAATCTCTAGTACACGACTTGAGGCTCACATTTGATAACCTCCGAACATACGACATCAAGCTCAACCCGGAAAAATGCGTTTTCGGCGTCCCAGCCGGAAAGCTCTTGGGCTTCATTGTATCCGGTAGAGGAATTGAAGCAAATCCAGCCAAGATCCGAGCTCTGTCACAATTGGATATCCCAAAGGACCTCAAACAAATACAAAAGTTAACCGGATGCGTGGCGGCTCTAAGCCGCTTTATCTCCCGCTTGGGAGAAAAGGCCCTACCCCTTTACCGCCTCCTTCGGCGCACCGAACACTTCAAATGGACGGATGCAGCCACGGCCGGACTCGACGAAATAAAAGCCATATTGGCAACAAACCCAGTCCTGGCCACGCCAAACATTGGCGAACCAATGCTATTGTACATTGCAGCAACACATCAGGTGGTAAGCGCAGTGCTCGTCGTCGAACGAGAAACGGACGGACACAAATTCCCCCTTCAAAAGCCAGTCTATTATGTGTCCACTGTCCTCACTCCGTGCAAATCACGATACCCGCATTATCAAAAGATTGCTTACGCGGTATTCATGGCATCCCGGAAGCTATGACACTACTTTCAAGAGTGTTCAATAATAGTAGCCTCGGAAGTACCACTTAACGATATTATAAACAACCGTGACGCAACAGGCCGGATTGCAAAATGGGCCATTGAGCTCCTCCCGTTCGACATAACTTATAAGCCACGGCGAGCCATCAAGTCGCAAGTTTTGGCCGACTTCGTCGCAGAATGGACGGAGGCCGAACTCCCTAAAGATTACGGCACATATTCAAATTGGATCATGCATTTCGACGGCTCCAAGATTTTGGCCGGACTAGGGGCTGGCGTCATTTTGACGTCCCCCACAGGAGACACAGTTCAATACGTACTCCAGATTATGTACAAAGACTCCAACAATGGAGCCGAATATGAGGCCCTTTTACATGGTCTCTGGATGGCAGTATCCATGGGCATTCAACGCCTAGAGGTGTGCGGGGACTCGAACCTCGCAATATCCCAAATAAATGGGGACTTCGATGCCAAGGATCCAAAAATGGCAGCTTACCGCAACGCCGTCCTAAAAATGTCAGCTCGGTTCGAAGGGCTTGAATTTCACCATATAGCCCGGGAAAATAATCAGGCGGCAGATGTCCTGGCACGCATCGGCGCAAAACACGATGTAGTCCCCCCCAACATCTTCTTGGAAAGGTTGTTCAAGCCATCTATAGTATGGGAAGGGGAGCCAAACAATAACAGCCCGGACCCAACCGCACTGCCCGACACCGAACATTCTGACACAATCGGAGGCTCTGACAATGAAATAACACCTTCAGCCCACGTAATAATGGCCGTCATCGCCCCGTGGATAGAACCATTCCTCGCCTACCTTACTAGGCAGGAACTCCCCGAGGACCAAAATGAGGCATGCTGCATAGTGCGATGATCCAAAGCCTATAGAGTCCACGAGGGAGAGCTTTATAAGAAAAGCACTACCGGAGTCCTTCAAAGGTGCATCTCCGAAGAGGAAGGGCGGAACCTCCTGGATGAAATTCATGCCGGACTCGGCGGTCATCACGCTGCAGCTCGGTCCCTTGTAAGCAAGGCCTTCCGTACAGGCTTTTATTGGCCGACGGCCCGGGCAGACGGCCAGTACTTAGTCCAACGATGCACCAGTTGCCAGCTCTTTGCAAACCAAAGCCATATGCCACCCACCGCCCTCCAAACTATCCCCATTACTTGGCCCTTCGCGGTTTGGGGGCTTGACATGGTTGGACCCCTTAAAGGCGGAACCCACAAGCAAAAATACTTACTGGTCATGGTGGATAAGTTCACCAAATGGATAGAAGTCAAGCCTGTTAAGACGGCCGAATCCGGACTGGTGATAGACTTTATATCCGGGGTTGTACACCGTTACGGCGTCCCCCACAGCATCATCACTGATAACGGCACGAGCTTTACGGCCGACGAGGTAAAACTCTGGTGCAAAAACATGGGCATCAAGCTTGATTATGCTTCCGTCTATCACCCACAAACTAACGGCCAGGTCGAATGTGCAAATGGTCTTATCATGAGCGGCATCAAACCCAGATTAGTGCGGTCCCTCAAGGAATCTAACACGCACTGGGTAGAGGAGCTTGACTCCGTACTCTGGGGGCTGCAGACCACGCCGAATCGCGCCACCGGATTCACACCATTCTTTATGGTGTACGGCGCAGAGGCAGTTTTGCCTTGCGACATAATTCATGACTCACCTCGAGTGCGCATGTACGAAGAAAGGGAAGGCGAGCTCGATCGGCAGGACAGTTTGGACGCATTGGAGGAGGAGCGCGACGTGGCAAAAGCCCGTTCCACATTCTATCAACAGCAGGCTCGAAGATACCAAAGCAGAGAAGTACGGGCCAAAAATTACAACGTTGGCGAATTAGTTCTACGCCTGCCGGACAAGAAAAAGGACAAACTCAAGCCCAAGTGGGAAGGTCCCTTCATAATTGACCAAGTCCTGACTGGTGGAGCGTACCGCCTGCGAGATGCATCGGATAACCGACTCGAGCTGAACCCATGGAACGCAGCCCGTCTCCGAAGATTCTATGCCTAGCGCCGGACTCTGTGTTCGTCTCCTTCCTCTGTCCATTTATACATATACTGTCAGTCTTACATTTCTCTCCTTCACCCCTTCCTTTCTCTTATAGCCTTTAAAGGCTCATCAAATGACGTGCTATTCGCACTCATTAAACCTGGGGGCTTCTTTTACCAGAAGCTTATTTATACGGGCTTCATGCCCAACACATGTGTTACACTTCCGCATGTACCTTGCATCGATATGACTTAAGTTTTGGCCAAGCTAGGTTGCCTGGCTCCTGTTCTTACCCCTACGTTCCCAATTATTCGGCTAGGCGGTAATGGGAGCACCTCTGCGATTGTTACTGCCGGATCAGCCGGATGTGTACCTCAGACTGGGTGAAGCCGAAAGCTAGCGTTCTTAAGGGAATATTCGGTCGGTGACCTAAAAGATGATCTTTTCACTTATTTATTTATGCGCCCCCAGATGCTTTTTCCTGTGTCTTTCTCGCAGAATGGGCATGCACTTTAGGGCATGCCTCCAAGGGAAAGGAACCCCTAACGGAACTATTCTCCCTGGAAGATGTTTCTTACTAACCATGTAATATAACATAACTAGTCGGGCACTTGTCTGTTCACGCACTAATGACCCCTACGCCTGGTCTCCACGCATTCCCCGGTTCTTATATAGCCGCATAGGAATTCGGACACACTCCAGACCGTCAGATCCCGAGGCTGAAGCGAAAAGGTCGGCCATGACAAACGATCTACAATCCGGCTAGAAGGCATTATAAATGTCAATTAAATTACATAGTCATTCTGACTGATTGTATTCCTCTTCAATACCATCTAACAGGCTGTCTAATTTACAGTCCTGCTGGGAATACTTTGCGGCCAATTCTACTTGGCCGTATACTAAGCTTACAGGGATCTCCTTCCCATCGGGCCCCACAGGACCGACCTCGGCCATGTGGTTGGGGTCAGCCTTTGTGTACCGCGTCTTCACCATGGCCCAGGCCTCCCTAGCGCCTTGATGGTAGGCCGATATCTTCCACAATCGGAAGCGCTGCCGTGCTCCCTTTAGCTTCTCTGCAAGCTCTCCAAGACCTTCGAGCATGGAGATGGATGGCCACAGGGCCTGGGCAACGCCTTGCATCGCCTGCCGAACTTGCTCGAGCAGTTGCGAGAGCTTGGGAAGAAGGTCACCCGTAGAACCGGGCATCTCCTCGGCAGGACGACCTGTTAGCACACCTACAGACATTACCCTGTTAGTCGACTTCCCCGCGGAACTTTTTTTCAAAGGTTCGTTCAAGCACTTACTAAATATGCCGCGCCGAAGCCACTGATTCTCCTTAACGGAGTCTGACAGCTGGGCACGAACATCTTTCAGTTCGACGCCCAGCTTGGTGTTGGCATCTTCGGGATCGTTCTTCTCCCGCCTCACCTTTGTCAGCACCTTCTCACCAGCCTTCAGCTGGCGTAGGAGGTGTTGCCTTTCCGGATTCAATCCGGCGCCATCTGCAATTTCATTTGTTAGATTCGCACCCATGCCGTGCTTCGCAAAATACTTATCATTCGAAGTGTATATTACCAGAGGGGGTCTCCTTGGGCTCCCCTGCCGCGGCTAGTGCGTCCTCAAGTTGGGCTTTGCACTCTTCCAGCTCCTGGGACAGTAGGGAATTCTTTTCTGTAAGAACCTGCATAACAAATGATCCTTAAATCAGTTATTCTAACTGTTTCAAGTCTCGGGGGCTACTGGTCTATATATATAATTACCAAAATTTTCTTACCCGTATGTCTTTTACATATTGCTACGTGGCTCTGGCTAGACCATTTTGAGCGGCACGGAGGTATGCATCTCCCGAATTGAAGGCGTCTAATGCCTCTCGGGAGAAACAAGCGTCCGGTGCACGCCTTGTGTTCGCCTCCGCGTCCGGACCAGGCTTTGGAGCCTGGCTGGTGGAGGCGCGATTGGCAGCCTCTCCGGATATAGTCCGACGAGGTCTCTTTGTCCTAAAGAAAGCACGAGTGTTAATATACCTTGAAGGTATAATACCTGGGATAAGGGGGTGCGCCATACCTTTGCGCTGACGCCTTGGTCCGGACTGCACCTCTTTTCTGCCCACGGGGCCCTGCGGCCCCTCATTGGCTTGTCGCCGCAGGTTCGGCCTCCCGTCTCAAAAACCTCCCCTGCAAAGTTCGGTTGTAATCAGGAAACTGAAAACACGAGAGGGCGGACCCCTATTCGGGGTACTGGGACTTTAATCTCAGTTACCTGGGAGGCCGGGATTAGCCCTGGGTAATCGGCCGTAATGGCCACCAAGGCATTGTCCTTGCTCAATTGATGGAACACTCCATCAATCAGCTCCACAGATAAGTCTGGATCCTCTTGAGAGGCTGGGTCGAGGGACCGTCCTGGGTCCTCGAGTTGTGGACGAGGGCTGTTTATTTCTTTAACAGCCTGGCGCAGTTCCTGCATTGAAGTCGTTAGACTGAATATTTAACAATGGGAATATAAAACGAATGGGCAGGTAAATGTGGCCACTTACCCAGCTTGGGGGATTGTACATAGAAAATCCACCCTTTGGGTCGACGTGGAGAAATTCCTCCTCTTCTCCCTTGTATAAAGCGGACAAGGTCTTTGTTAGAGCCGCAGCCGAATCCGGCCCCTTACGGCCGTAGCAGGTGGCGTCGTCCTCCCCGTTGAAGTCCCACATGGGGTGGCCTCTATACTGCAGCGGCTGCACCCCTTGCATAATGCATGCGGCCATGACCCCGATCATGGTCAGTCCGGAATGAGCTAACAATCTTATCCGGCCCATCAGGTAACGAACGTCCTTGTCACTTTCCCTCTGAGGGCTCCGTGGATGCCAACTTAGGCGCTTCTTTAGTGGAGCACTGTCGAACTCAGGGAGGCCGGTCCGGACAGGATCCGGCAGCGGGACATCCTCTATGTAAAACCATTCCGAAGGCCAGTCCTCGGACGCCTTCTTTGGGGTTCCGGATAGATATCCGGTCCCGGCGATGCGCCACACTTCGGCTCCGCCCACTTGATATATTGACCCCTTCCAAGAATGGGGCACAAGGCAGAATAGCTATTTCCACAACCCGAAATGAGCCTCAACACCCAAGAACAGCTCACAGAGGGCTACGAAGCCCGCGATATGCAATACGGAGGCAGGCGTGAGATTGTGTAGCTGGAGGCCATAGAACTCCAGGAGCCCCCGGAGAAACGGGTGGATTGGAAATCCGAGCCCCCTTATTAAATAAGGGACGAGGCATACCCGCTCTCCTTTGGAGGTACTAGGGGCACTCTCCGCTTGCTCTCCGCCATTATAGATGGCAAGACCGGCTCGAACCGGGACCATATAGGCCGGGGGGAGAAATCCCTTGGTCTGGACCGTCACTAGCTGGCTATGCGGGATAAAGCATCTCTCCCAATATCCAGGCTGAGGGCTGGAAGGGCGAAAGGAGGAGTTGCGACGGCTGGACATGGTGGTATGGACCTTTGTCGGATGCGCTCTGATGAACACTCGCGAGGGGGAGAAGGTGTGTTTTGGATCTAAATCCTCGTCCCCTTAAATGGGCGGCTCATTTACATGGCTAGGGGTGTGGATGTAAAAACACTCAGACTTTTCATATTCGTTTGACACGTGGGAGATGGCCATTATTGGGCGTAGAAGCCAAGGAGCGCAACATTTACAAGAAGCCAGACTTTATTCAACAGGTACACGGAATTTGGAGGAGAACCCGCCTTGCAATGTCGAAGACAATCTGCGCGCCGGACTCATCATCATTGAAGCCTGGTTCGGGGGCTACTGAGGGAGTCCTGGATTAGGGGGTGTCTGGATGGCCGGACTATACCTTCGGCCGGACTCCTGGACTATGAAGATACAAGACTGAAGACATCGTCCTGTGTCCGGAAAGGACTTTCCTTGGCGTGGAAGGCAAGCTTGGCGATACGGATATGCAGATCTCCTACCATTGTAACCGACTTTGTGTAACCCTAACCCTCTCTGGTGTCTATATAAACCGGAGGGTTTTAGTCCGTAGGACAACATATAGACCAACAATCATACCATAGGCTAGCTTCTAGGGTTTAGCCTCTCTGATCTCGTGGTAGATCTACTCTTGTACTACCCATATCATCAATATTAATCAAGCATGACGTAGGGTTTTACCTCCATCAAGAGGGCCCGAACCTGGGTAAAACTTCGTGTCCCTTGCCTCCTGTTACCATCTAGCCTAGACGCATAGTTCGGGACCCCCTACCCGAGATCCGCTGGTTTTGACACCGACACCACCCCTTCAGGGTCTCCACATATGAGCCCTCGAGCCATAAGACGTTGGGCATCTTGCCCACCATGGCGCCTCCGCACTCCGCCTAGTTGCCGTGCACCACCTTCGGCTTGACGTTGAAAGTCTTGAGCCATAGGCCGAAATGGGGGCGGATGCAGAGGAAAGCCTCACACACGACGATAAATGCCAAGATGTTGAGGATGAAGTTCGGGGCCAGATCATGGAAATCCAGGCCGTAGTAGAACATGAGTCCCCGGACGAATGGGTGGATAGGAAAGCCCAGTCCACAGAGGAAGTGGGGAAGGAACACTACCCTCTCATGGGGCCTTGGGGTGGGGAGGAGCTTCCCCTCTTCGGGAAGCCGGTGGGCGATGTCGTCAGACAAGTATCCGGCCTTCCTCAGTTTTTTGATGTGCCCCTCCGTGACGGAGGAGACCATCCATTTGCCTCCCGCTTCGGACATGGCTGGAGAAGGTTGAGGTGGGGGTGCGGACTTGGGCGCTGGAGCTCAAGTGCGCGAGAATGGATAGGCAAAGGAGAAAGAAGGCATAGGTGAAAAGGCGGATCCTTATCCCCTTATATGGGTGGACGCAACTACGTGTCCCCACCAGCCTGGTAAAACTCGCTTATCTCCAAGCGCCGTAATCAATGGCGCGGTTGGGTTACCCACGCCTGTATTGATGAGAATCCCGGAATAAGGGGACACGATCTCTGCTTTAAAAAGACATGCCAAGGAAACCGCCTTGCATGACGCACTGAGGTGGGATAATAAAACGATTCGGATAAAGGCTTGGCCGTGGTGTGTCACACTACGGAATACGTCAGCAGATTAGATTTGTGTAAATATTATTCTCTCTATGGCAATATGTGGAGACTTATTTTGCAGAGTCGGACACTATCTTTGTGTTCAAAATCTTCTATGAAGTACTTGGAGGAGGAACCCGCCTTGCAATGCCGAAGACAATCTGCGCGCCGGACTCGTCGTCATTGAAGCCTGGTTCAGGGGCTACTGAGGGAGTCCTGGATTAGGGGGTGTCCGGATAGCCTGACTATACCTTCGGCCGGACTCCTGGACTATGAAGATACCAGATTGAAGACTTTGTCCCGTGTCCGGAAGGGACTTTCCTTGGCATGGAGGGCAAGCTTGGCCATACGGATATGTAGATCTCCTACCATTGTAACCGACTTTGTGTAACCCTAACCCTCTCCGGTGTCTATATAAACCGGAGGGTTTTAGTCCGTAGGACAACATACAGAACAACAATCATACCACAGGCTAGCTTCTAGGGTTTGGCCTCTCTGATCTCGTGGTAGATCTACTCTTGTACTACCCATATCATCAATATTAATCAAGCAGGACGTAGGGTTTTACCTCCATCAAGAGGGCCCAAACCTGGGTAAAACTTCGTGTCCCTTGCCTCCTGTTACCATCCGGCCTAGACACACAGTTCGGGACCCCCTACCCGAGATCCGCCGGTTTTGACACCGACAATGAGTATTAGAAGAGTCGATCTACCACGAGATCGTAATGGCTAAGCCCTAGAGGCCTAGCTTGTATGGTTATGATAATGTCTCTCCTCCGGACTAAGTCCTCCAGTTTATATAGACACCGGGAGGATCTAGGGTTACACAAGGTCGGTTACAAAGAAAGGAATCTACATATTTGGTCGCCAAGCTTGCCTTCCACGCCAAGGAGAGTCCCATCCGGACACAGGTGCAGTCTTCGGTCTTCGTATCTTCACAGCCCATCAGTCTGGCCCATGGCTAATAGGTCGGACGCTCGAGGACCCCTTAGTCCAGGACTCCCTGAGCGGGCCCCGGACTGGCCTAGTCGTTGTCGATGTGTAGTTCTCCTGAGGGGGGTCCTCCGTGGACTTGCGAGGTTTCGGGTTTCTGCGGAGCCCGCTGCTCCGCCTGAGAGGGCCTTGCGAGAGACGGGCGTTAGATCACGGTGAGATGCGCGCGCATACCACGCCCAGCCCCCGCTCGTGAGGCGCTCGTGAGGAAGGGGCAGCATGCGCCGGCCTCGAAACAAGGTACGGAGCCGGAAAACTCAAGAAATCAACACGAATGAGAAAAGATGCCCCCCATGCTTTGCCAATGAAAATACGACTGCGAGTTAAAATCCAAAAGGCGGCAAATTGAGCTATAGAGAAAGGGGTTGAAAGCAAAAGGCCACGTCTGGCACCTAGCTAGTCTTCTTATCTTCTCACCAGCGCGGAGCTGCCAGATGTGCGGTTCCGGCAAACCCTTGCGGTTCAAACACTGGGGTGCGCGCGAAGTCTTTCCTTCCCACAAATCTACGCCCTAGCTCGCTAAGATCTCGCGGACGAACTCGACGAACTTGCAACACAGAAAGACACGAGGTTTATACGGTTCACGCCACCGTTGTGGTGTAATACCCTACTCCAGTGTGGTGGTGGTGGATTGCCTCTAGGGCTGATGATGAACGGTACAAGGGAAGAACAACCTCCTGAGGTTGAGGTGTTCTTGTGAGTAGGCTCTTGTCCGGGTTGGATCGAGCTAAGATGAGATGAGATGAGATGCGTTCTGCCCACCCTTACTATGTTGGCTGGCTCTACTTATATAGACCCTAGTCCTCTTCCCAAAGATTGAGCGGGAAGGAAGCCAACAACGGCGGGTCAATTTGGAGGGGGACAACTAGTAGAAGCTATCCTGACAAAAGTGTTCTTCGTATGCGAAAGGCTCTGGTGGTGACGCCGTCTTGGGCTCCACGATGACCTCCGTCTTGCCGTCCTCCTGGTCTTGGTCTCGTTGCACCAATATAGCAACCTTTGCCTGATGCCTCGATACTCTTTGCCTGCGTTGGCCTCCTTAGCACCAAAGAGGAAACAAGGATGCTGCGCGCGCTGGTGCCCGCCTGGTGTCGTGCGTCATGGCTTACGTCACGAGGACCTCGTGAGGTTTGCCCCGCCTTGATATCTCCGCTCCTCGTGAGCCTGCCTGGCTAGGCCACTCCAGAGGAGGCCTTGCGTCGTCCGCCTCACGAGGCTTGGACCCTTGTGAGGGTCTTGGATGCTTTGTTGGTGAAGATGGGTTGTACGGCCTGCTGGCTTAGCCACGCCATGGGCCGCAGGCAGGCAAGTCTGGGGACCCCCGTTCCTAGAACGCCGACAGTAGCCCTCGGGCCCAAGGTGCGCTCGGGCTTGGCTTCGCGGCGAAGCCAAGGGCCAAGCACGGAGCGCCGCGGGCCCCCAATGCCTGCAGCCTCGATTGACGCGTGGTGGTTGATTGGACGTGGGCGTCTTCACTTCCCCATGCTGCCCTTGAATCCACCTGGCTATGCGGTCCCGCCTCTTACATAGTTTTTATTCCTTCGCCACGCCCGGCTCTTCCAATCTCCCTGCTGCCTTGACGCCCTGCTTCGCCTTCTCAATCCGACCTGTGCTCCGCCCGCTTCACTGCCATGGTGCTGAAACAAGCCAAAAAGGGAAATAACCTCTGTCCTCGCCAACTGCGCCTCCATCTTTCGAGCCGGCGCTCGGCCGGCCCCGGGGGCTCAACGACGAGGCCATGGACAAGGTGCGCCCCATGCTTGCCTCCAGTTTCAACAAGTGGGGAGAGACGCCGGCTTGGCCTGCGTCTCGCACCAGCATGGCTCGGGCAGTTACCGAGGTCCTGATCTTCAGTGATGCCCTCTAGGCTGGCCTGATTCCTCCCTTCTCCGCCTTCTTCAACATGGTGCTCGAGCATTATAAGGTCCACATGCTCCATCTCGATCCTCAGGCTGTGACCCTTCTTGCCGTCTTCGCCTTCGTGTGTGAGGCCATGGTGGGCATCGCCCCCTCCGTGGCACTCCTCCGCCACTTATTCTCGTTGCATCTCACCAGTCCCCGGCAGAGCTCGGGGTGTGTGGGCTTCCAGGTTGTGGCTGCAACGGCAGGCACGGGGATCGACTTCGAGCTCCCTTCATCCACGAGCGAATTCCATACGCGATGGGTGTTTGTTGACGCCGGTGTGCTCAATCCTCTGCTCCAAGCTCCGGTGGGGCCTGCTATTCCAAACTCTGGCTGGGGTCATCAGAAGCTCACGAGCTCCTACCTTGCCCCTGTCTGGGCCAGGCTGAGTTGGTTGAAGGACCTTGGCGTGACTGCGCCCATGGTGGTGAGGGAGTTTGTCAGGCATCGAGTTGCTCCGCTCCAGCGCCATTCTCGCCCAATGTGGGACTTTCTCAGCAGACAGGACAACATGAGGTTTCAGGAGGAGGGGCTTCCTCTCGCTGAGCGGCAGACAGTGCTCACGGTCCTGTCAGGTGTCCCTCTGCCAGATGAGATGCCCAGGAACAGCTGCATGTTGTATCGCTGCGAGAACAAAGTCACATTTGCTGCGAACATGCCTTCTTTTGATGAGTGGGGGCTGCGCCTAGTCGGCTTGGTGGGGCCCCATGAGAACCCTGTCATCGTGGTCCCCTTCTTCGCCGCCGGTGTCGGGCTCGCCCCAGGTGATGGTGCGGGGGAGCGAGCTGCGGCGGGGGCCGGCGGCTCAGGTGCTGAGGAGCACATGTTGGGTGGTGATCCGGGCTTGTCGTCCTCGGGGGCCTACGACCCCCCTCCTGAGGCATCGGTTGCCGAGGAGATGCGGCATGCGGCTCCCGAGGCTGAGGCTCCAGGAGCCTCAGGAGGTCGCAGTGAGAAGGAGTTGGGCTGTTTGCCTCAGCCGGGCTCCCCTGAGGCCATCCCTCTTGGGTCTTCTTCGGCTCCGCCACGCACCGGCCGTCACGTCCAGTGCTTCGGCCGTCTTTGTGTGGACTTCGAGGAGCTCCGCAAGAGGAAGGGATCCCCCGGCGGTAGCAACATCTTCGGGCCGTTGAAGCGGCGGAAGTACATCGCTATTGACGCGTAAGTACCATGTCGTCGTGGCTTTTGCGTGTGGTCTTCTTATCCTGACGCCTGTCCTCCAGGGCTCCTTCTGCTGAAGCTGCAACGTCTCCCAAGAGGTGGCCTCCTCCTTCATCAACTCCCCCGTCGGCATTGAGCGTTGCTGGCCTGCTTGCGGCCCCTGGAGCAGGGTTGGTCGGACAAGCGTCCCCGCCTTCGGGACGTGCTGAGTCCATGGTTTGGCTGCCCCTCGCCCACGGTCTGGCGTGGAGCTCGGCGGGGGTGCCCAAGACTCCTCTGCTCATGAGCAGTCGCTGGCTGACCTCGGTCTTCGGTTCCTCTTCAAGCAGCGAGCCTCGATCAGCTTGGGCTCCTCGCGAGGATGGGCTGACGTCAGGCACGGTGCCAGCCCCCAGCCCCCAACCGGGAGGTGGCGCGCCACTTGATGCTCCTCCCGCAGCCCCCGAGGTGGAGGACGAGGCGGGTCGAGCGTTCGTGCTCGAGCACGGGCGCAGCGTAGTCCGCCACGAGCTCTTCCAGGAGGCGATGGGCGCGATGAGCCGCCTTGGTGAAGAGCTTGCGGGTGTCGACTCGCGTCTTGAGGATGAAGGTCTTCGGCTGGTGTTGGAGCGGCGCAAGCTGCGAGTGGCCATCAACCTCGGTCGCTATCAGCACGACCTCGAGAACATGAAGGCCGAGGCATCCCTCAAGATTGCCAATGAGGCCCGCTCGTGAGCTTTGGAAGAAGCTCATGAGGCCGATCGCCGCTGCGAGGCTGCGGAGGAGCGTGTGTGGGGGCTTCAGGCCTGGAGCGCGTCCAGCAGCAGGTGGAGGCGCGCGAGGCCGCTCTTGCATCGCTGAGGGGGACGCCTACGGAGGAAGAGGAGGTCCGACAGTGCAAGGAGGCGCTGGCCCTGGAAGCCGTGGAGCGCAGCCTCGAGCTCGAGCGACTGGAGACGAGGGAGTGTCAAGTCGCTCAAGCAGAAGATGCCGTTGGGGCCCGCGAGGCCGGAGTCGAGGAGGAGATCATTCGCCGGGTGGCCGAGGTTCGCGCAGATCTGGAGGGCAGGTACGACTTGAAGTTGAAGCTCGCCGGTCTGGAGGGTGCGGGCAGGGCTGCCACCCTCAGGCCCAGGTTGGACGAGGCCGAGAGGCGCGCGGAGGCCATAACTGCCGCCCTGGTTATGGCACAGGCGGACTTGGCCTCCGCCCACGCCGAGCTGCTTTCCCTCTAGAGACGAGTTGACGACGCTGAGGCCGTCGCATGGCAAAACAGGGAGGAAGTGCTCCAACGCCAAACGCTGGAGCACGAGCATGCTCCTATGCTTCAAGACCTTCAGAACATGGCCAACACCGCCCTGGGTTACATCTGCGACGAGAACGCCTCGGCCCCTCACTCGAATGACTATGCCTGCCACCTGATCTTCTTCACCGAGGTGGTGACGCGCCTGGAGGCTCAATCTGCCAGAGCTCGACAGCTTGTGGAGGAGAGGGGTCCAGGACTGCTTCAGTGCGCCTTCTCCCGTGTCTTCAGCCACCTTCTGAATGCCGACCCCAACTTCGACTTCGACGCCACCATTGCCCCCATACCCACGGCCGTCCGGGGCGACCTGGCGCGTTGGGTAGAGGACCATGTTGGCGATTTGGTCAGGGCCTTCACCTCGGAGGATGACGCGGTGGTGGTCATCGCATATGAAGGTGGCGTGGTAAACGATGGTGACATAGGCATCGCCAACGGCGGCGACGATACTGACGAAGATGACGACGACGCGAGTGATGCGTCCGCGGGTGATATAGCGAGTGATATCTCTGGCTGATCCCGTATTCTCCTGTTGTTTCATCCTGCATGAAAAACTCGGGCATGGCCCTTGGAAGACTTGTAAGAGCATTTTGAGAGGGGGAGCCCCTCGTGTAAGCAAATTGCATTTTTACTTTCCTATGTGATGTGGGTATATGTCCTCATGAGCTCATGAAGTTGGGGGTGAGTTCCCCGACGCGGTTTACCTTAGTCAGCGCCAGCTAGGGCTGGGTAGCGAGGCGACGAGTTCCTGAGAATCCTGTGGAGCTTACCGCCCCGTTTGAGGGGGCCCCATAAGAGGTGAGCACCAGGTGTAGTGCTAGCGCGTGCTTGATGAGCGTGTGCTTTGCGCGGTCCAGATCGCGAGGAGCTTTGCGAGGGAAAGGCGATGGACATGAGTCCCAAACCAAACGAGATCCAGAAGGCAAGAAACAGCTCGAATGAGAAAAGGCACCCCCGCGCGCATCAATAAAAATTCAGCTTCAACTTAAGTCCAGATCCAGAAAACAAAGCCACAGAAAGAGAGATCCAAAGCAAAAGGCCGCGTCCGGCACCTAGTCTAGTCTTCGGGTCTTCAAGTCTTCTCACCAGCGCGGAGCTAAGTACTGCCACTAGGCGTGGGAGGGAGCCCCAGGGCCTGAGGCTGGTGCTCATGAGACTCTGGGGCGTGTACAGCCCCAACTCATTATTACGTGAGAGTGTCACGGGCGGGGAGCTTCACAGGCACTGGGCCTTCTTCACAGGAACCGGCCTTGCTTCATATCGCCAGACGAGGGCCCCGCCTTGCGCCACCCTCGACCTCCTTTGAGCCGACCGGTCACCAGGATGACACAAAGGAGGGAAAGGGGACGCCAGCGGTTCCCTCAGTGACCACGGGTCCTCTGCCAGGGGAAGGGTTGTAGAAGCCACCCCGGCAGAGGGCCTACCTCTGGGTGTCCCCTGGTTTCGCGTGCCTTGGGGAGGGGCCTTGCTCCTGGCTCCCTCCCAGCGGCTCCCACCGTGTCTCCCTTGTTGGAACGGGTGCTGCCATCCCAGGGTTGTCGATCGATGCTGCAACCTGATTCATCTGCAGCCCATGGTTAGCATAAGCCCGTTCCTGAAATATTAGCGGTACCCTGTAGTTGCCGTTGTCAGTGCGATCGTTGTGGTTCTCCGCTGGTTCTTGGAAGGCTTCGACTCCTAGCGCCCCCTCTCCCCAATCTTCTCCAATGAATGAGCCAGGGTCGTCCTCTGGTGCGTACCCTTGGTCCATCATGCGGGGCACATAGGCTTCCGGGGCCGTCACCCCGAACACCTCGCCGTGGTGCCCCACGTTCCATCTTGCTCGGCCCATGGTGGTGCCCTGGGGATGACAGCACTGCATCCGGCTGGGACCGTGGGGGCAACGCTTGCACCCGCGCCCGCCGTGGGCGGCATGGGGGAGTCAGAGCCCCCTACGCTGCTGGCCGTGCTGATGTTGATGAAGCCCCCGGGCGTAGTTGATGGCGCATGGATGTACCGAGGTTCGCCGCGCGGCCCTGCAGTGGCCTAGGGAGGAAGTCGATAGCAGAAGGGTGGTGCTCCCGACGCCGCCGCATCCAGCAGCTCGGCTACACGCTCCAGCAATGTGTCCCGGCCGCTTTCCATCAACCTGCACCGCAGCAGCTCCCTTGGCACGGTGAGCGCTGCCCGCATGTTTTCTTGCTCCCTCCGTGAGTGCGGCGCCGTTGCTGCGGCATGGCTCGCCGCTCTTGCGGCAGCCCGTACCTGCCGTGGTGTGAGGGTGGACGACGCCTGGCCATGCTGCCCGCGCCCGGCGGAGTTTGGTGGCGCCCGTGCCGCCTGGAGTGCGGGGTCGAGGCCTTCATGGGCAGGCGGCGCTGCCCGGCCTGGCCAGGCTGCCCAGCGGTCAGAGCCGGCCCTTGAGTCGCCGGACATCGTGGCTAAGGAGCGTCGACGAGCTGGTCAGTGGAGGAGGAGCTCTAGCGCACCCCTACCTGGCGCGCCAAATGTCGGATGTGGTGTTCTGGCAAACCCTTAAGGTTCGAACACTGGGGTGCGCGTGAAGTCTTTCCTTCCCACCAATCTACGCCCTAGCTCGCTAAGATCTCGCGGACGAACTCGACAAACTCGCAACACAGAAAGACATGAGGTTTATACTGGTTCGGGCCACCGTTGTGGTGTAATACCCTACTCTAGTGTCGTGGTGGTGGATTGCCTCTAGGGCTGATGATGAATGGTATAAGGCAAGAACAGCCTCCTGAGGTTGAGGTGTTCTTGTGAGTAGGCTCTCGTCCGGGTTGGATCGAGCTAAGATGAAATGAGATGAGATGCGTTCTGCCCACCCTTACTGTGGTGGCTGGCTCTACTTATATAGACCCTGGTCCTCTTCCCAAATATCGAGCGGGAAGGAAGCCAACAACAGCGGGCCAATTTGAAGGGGGACAACTAGTACAAGCTATCCTGACAAAAGTGGTCTTCGCCTGCGAAAGGCTCTGGTGGTGACGTCGTCTTGGGCTCCACGATGACCTCCGTCTTGCCATCCTCCTGATCTTGGTCTCATTGCACCAATATAGCAACCTTTGCCTGATGCCTCGGTACTCTTCGCCTGCGCTAGCCTCCTTAGCACCAAAGAGGAAACAAGGACGCTGCGCGCGCTGGAGCCCGCCTGGTGTCGTGCGTCATGGCATACGTCACGAGGACCTCATGAGGTTTGCCCCACCTTTATATCTCCGCTCCTCGTGAGCCTGCTTGGCTAGGACACTCCAGAGGAGGCCTTGCGTCGTCCACCTCGCGAGGCTTGGAACCTTGCGAGGGTCTTGGATGCTTTGTTGGTGAAGATGGGCCGTACGGCCTGCTGGCTTAGCCACGCCGTGGGCCGCAGGCAGGCAAGTCTAGGGACCCCCGTTCCCAGAACGCCGACAGGAGCCTAGTGCTTTTGCTGGCCGTGAGCTTAGTCATTGGGGGACAGTGTCGACGGCCAGCGCTGAGCACGGTGCTTCCACTAGGACGTGGGCGGGAGCCCCCGAGGCCTGAGGGCGGCTCTCTGGAGACTCCGGGGCGTGTACATCCCCACTAATTATAACATGAGACCGTCACGGGCGAAGACCTTCATAGGCGCAAGCCTTGCTTCATATCGCCAGACGAGGGCCTCGCCTTGCGCCACCCTCGACCACCGTTGGGGCGTCCGAAAACCAGGACGAGGCCAAGGGGCAAAGGGGACGCCAGCGGTGCTCTCGGCGACCACGGGCCCTCTGCCGAGGGGAGGGCTCGCCGGCGCCTCCCCGGCAAAGGACCTACCTCCGGGTGACGCTTTGCCCCGCGCGACATGAGGGAGGGCCTTGCTCCAGACCCCTTCCGTGCAGCCCCCAGTGCATCGCCCCTAACCGGAGTGGGGATGCAGCACTGGGGTCACCGTTCATCGCTGCGGCTCGGTCCACCCGCGACCCATGGTTAGCATAAGCCTGCTCTTGAGATATTAGTGGTACCCTGGGGTGGTTGTCATCGGCGGGGTCGACAAGGCTCCTGGGTGGCTCGTATAAGGCCTCGGCCTCCAGCATCTCTTCTTCCCAGCCCGGCCCGTGGAACGTGCATGGGTCGCCCTCTGGCATGTACTCCTGATCCACCATGCGGGGCACATAGGCTTCCTGAGCTGCCTCGCCAGAACCTCCGTCGAGGCGCCCTGTGCCCCACGCCACCGAGCCCGGCGTGCCTTCCTGGTGGTTGTGGGGTGGTGCTCGATGGGGACCATGAGGAGCAACGCCCGCGCCTACGCCACCCGGGGGAGGCAAGGGCGCGGCCGGATGTCCGGTACCACCAGCCGTGCTAACGCTGGCGAGCCCTCCTGGTGCACCTGGGAGCGTGCGAGCGCAACGAGGCAGGGAGCAGGAATGCGGTGTACCGCTGGCCACAGCATCCAACAGCTCAGCGACGCATTCTAGCAACGCGTCGCGGCCGCTCTCCAACAGCCGGCACCGCAGCAGCTCCCGCGCCACCACGAGCATGGCTCGCATGTTCGCCTATTCCCGTCGGGTGTGTGGCACCGTCGTTGCTGCAAAGCTTGCGGATCTTGCGGCGGCCCGTGCACGCCGCGGCATGAGGGCGGCAGACATCGAACCGCACTGCCCGCGCCTATGGGCATTGGGCGGTGCACGGGCCACCTGGAGCGTGGAGTTGAGGTCTTCTGGAGCAGCTGGAGGTACTCAAGCTGGCTGAGCTGCCCAGCGGTCGGCCTGGGTTGATGGATTGTCACACATCTGGGACGCAGGGCGACAGCAGGTCGGTCGATGGGGAAGAAAACCTCAACGCACCCCTACCTGGCGCGCCAAATGCCGGATTACGGGTTCTAGCAAACCCTTGAGGTTTGAACACTGGGGTGCGCACGAAGATCTCTCTCCCCCTAGCTCACGCTCTCGCAACGATCTCAAAGCCCAGCTCGCCGAACCCAAGGAAAAAAGTACACAAGAGTTTATACTGGTTTGGGCCACCGTTGTGGTGTAATACCCTACTCCAGTGTGGTGTGGTGGATTGCCTTGTAGACTGGGGATGAAGAAGTACAAGGGAAGAACAGTCTCCTAAGGAGAGGTGTTCTTAAGCTCGATGAGCTTGTGTGGCTAGGGATGATCTGAACGATCCGTCCTCTACTATGGTGGTGGCTAGCCCTATTTATAGACGCCCGGGTCCTCTCCCCAAATATTAGGCAGGAAGGGATCCCACAATGGCCAATTTGAAGGGGGATAAAGAGTACAAGTTATCCTGACAAAAGGTGGTCTTCGCCTACCAAAGGCCCTGGTGGTGACGCCGTCGTGGGCTCCGTGATGACCTCCTTTTTGCCGCCCCACTGGTCTTGGTCTCATTACACCAATATGGAAACCTTTGCCTGATGCCTCGGAACTCCTCGCCTGCGCCTGCCTCTTTACCACCAAAGAGGAAACTGGCACTCTACGCCTGCTGGCGCCAGCCTGGCCTTGGTCGCCATGGCTCACGTTCGGGAAACCTCACGAGGTGCCCCTTGCCTTGATCTCTCTGCTCCTCGCGAGCCAGCCTAATGAGGCTTCCCCTGAGGAGGTATTGTGTCATCCGCCTCGTGAGTCTTGGCCCCTCGCGAGGGTCTTGAGTGTAGGTTGATGAAGATGGGCCATACGAGGCCGCTGGTGGAGCCACGCCCTAGACCGCAGACAGGCAAGTCTGGGTACCCTCGTTCCCAAGACGCCAGCACGTAGTTAGTAGCTAGATGGCTTCATCTCTCTCTCTTGATTCTCAATACAATGGTCTCTTGGATATCCATATGATGTAACTCTTTTGCGGTGTGTTTGTTGGGATTGATGAACTTTGAGTTTATGATCAGATCTATCTTTTTATATCCATGAAAGTATTTGAGTTTCTTTGATCTCTTTTATACATGATCTCTTATAGCCTCATATTTCTTCTCCGATATTTGGGTTCTGTTTGGACAACTTGATCTCTTTATCTTGCAATGGGAAGAGGTGCTTTGTAGTGGGTTCGATCTTACGGTGCTTGATCCCAGTGATAGAAAGGGAACCGACAGGTATGTATCGTTGCTACTAAGGATAAAACGATGGGGTCTATCTCTACATAGATAGATCTTGTCTACATCATGTCATCGTTCTTATTGCATTACTCCGTTTTTCCATGAACTTAATACACTAGATGCATGCTGGATAGCGGTCGATGTGTGGAGTAATAGTAGTAGATGCAGGCAGGAGTCGGTCTACTAATCTTGGACGTGATGCCTATATAATCATCATTGCCTGGATATCTCCATGAGTATTTGAGTTTCTATCAATTGCCCAACAGTAATTTGTTCACCCACCGTTTGCTATTTTTCTCGAGAGAAGCCACTAGTGAAACCTACGGCCCCTGGGTCTTATTTCTCATATTATTTGACTTTGTGATCTATTTTTTTATTTGCTTTTATTTTCGGATCTATTAATCCAAAAGCCCAAAAATACCTTGCTGCAATTTATCGTTAATTATTTTGTTCGCGTCCGAGTCCGATCTATCAATCTACTACAAATTTATCTCACGTCTGTTTGCCTATGTTGTGGCGCCGTACCCCGGAAGGGGTTGACAACCCCTTTAACATGTCGGGTTGTGGGGATTTTTTATCTGTGTGCAGGGGCTGTTTACGTTGTGTTGCTTTGTTCTCCTACTGGTTCGATAACCTTGGTTTCATATCTGAGGGAAATACCTACCACCACTGATCTGCATCATCCTTTCCTCTTTGGGGAAATACCAACGTAGCTTCAAGCGACATCAGGAACCGGTCTTCAATAAGTAATTGGAGGTTCAACATGGGCAAAGATGCCATTTCCACTTCTACCACTAGTCAAAGGAACTTGATCACTAGTAGCTTCCCCCTTGTTGGAGTTAGCATCCATCACCTTGTTAGTGGGATCGACCACTTCCAACGGTGCGGTGGAAACTTTAAGACCATCAAAAAATTCTAAAGCATGCCTTTGACCTCGGCAGTCATGGTGGTTCTCAATGTGTCCAAGGCCACATTGAACTCCTCACGTGAGACCGAGGGTCCACCATTGGCCGCAGGCAAAGGGGGACTCGCACCAGAGTGCTCCTCCATGTAAGTGCATCTAGTGCCACCCCTAGTTGGTTTTGGAGTATTGACGACAAATCTAGTTGAGGGACTAATGTGTTTGTGAGAATTGCAGGAAAACACAGGTAGAAGTCCCTCATTGATTCGGTTTTACTACCAGAGATGACCCCTAAAAATGTATGAAGACATTGAAGACAAAGGTGGTATATGAAGATATTCACATTGAAGACTATGAAAAAAGAAGACACGTTATGAAGCCAATGGAGCTCGAAGACTTAGATCTTTCGTAGTTCCTTTTCTTTGTGTTGAGTCATAGGAACCACCGTACTGTTAAGTGGGGTCTAGGAGAACCAGTCAGGATGACTGAAGTGATGCCTAATCCAAAAACCTATGTCTTCGAGTGAAGACAATGAGAGCGAATCTTGTCCAGAGCCGGACAAGTCAGCTTTGCTTGTAGCCCAAGTAAAGTTGCCATGAGAGTTTGAAATCTGACCGTTGCGACACGTGTCAGTTCCTTAGTGACCCAGGGTCATTTTGGACAAATCAGGTCGGGTTGCCAAGTGACTATAAATAGCCCACCCCCTACAACCATAAATGGTCGGCTGCTCAGATTTCAGTGCACGGCTTTTGTCGTTTGAGAGCAACCCACCTCGAAGCCTTTGAGAGAAAATTCCTAGTGAGGAGAAAAGCCCTAACCACCCAGAGCTAGAGAAAATTGGGCATCACTTGAGTCTTCTTGTCTGTGTGATCTGAAGACTTATTACACTTGAGGACTGTGAATCCTCCAGACGGTTAGGCGTCGCGTTCAGAGCATCCAAGAGACATTGTGGATTGCCAGTGAACGAAGTTTGTGAAGGTTTGGGAGTCTACCTTGAAGACTTACCAGAGTGATTGGGCGAGGACTAAGTGACCTTAGCTCAAGGAGAATACGGTGAGGACTTGGTGTTCTGAATTGTGTGTTCAGGACTGGGTGTCCGGGACTGTGTGTCCTAAGGTTTAAATACCTAGCCGCTCCAACCAGACGTACAGTTGTCACAGCAACTGGAACTGGTCCAACATATCATTGTCTTCAATGAGTCACTGGTTTCATCTTCACTTCCTTTTCTTACTGTTACTCATTGTGAAGCCATTGCATGCTTGCTTTATCTTTTGTCTTCACAACATGAATGTATGATCTGTTTGGCTTCATAACTTCTTCCTACCTGATCCTTATTACACTATAGCTGTTTGTCATTGTGCTTTCACTCTATTGAATACTTGACCATGGCTGGCCTAGTGTAATCTAACTTCCGCTGCATAGTAATAGGCATAATCTTCGCTGGTTGTCTTCATAACTCCCACGTTTTGAAGACTTTCATAAAAATCGCCTATTCACCCCCCCTCTAGTCGATATAACGCACTTTCAATTGGTATCAGAGGAAGGTGCTCCCTTGTTCTGTGTGATTCGGTTTAACCACCTGGAGTTTTAGCTATGTCGACTGCAGGGATAATCAAAGTCTCCGCTACTTGCCCCGTCTTCGATGGAACTGAATATCCCTACTGGAAGAATAAGATGCGCATGCATCTTGAAGCCATTGACGTCGACCTATGGTATGTCGTTGAGAACGGCGTTCCCAAGGCTAGAGAAGGTGTCACTGCTGCTGATGTCAAGAAGTTCACTCAACTGGACTCTACTGCCAAAAATATCATCTGTGGCCATCTGACAAAAGGACAGTATGGCCGTGTGAGTGCCTTGAAGACATCCAAGCTGGTCTCGGACTGGCTCTCCAAGGTCAATGAAGGTGTCTCAACCCAGAGAGATCAAAGAATCAGTGTTCTTCGCAACCTCTTCAACCGCTTCAAGCGAAATGACAATGAGAATGTCCAACACACATTTGACCGGCTCACTGACATCACAAATGAGCTTCAAGCCCTTGGCGCCACTGAGATCACCAAACATGAAATCGTCAAGACGCTGCTGAGATCACTTGATAGTTCGTTTGACATCCTAGCCCTGATGATTCAAGAACGTCCTGATTTCAAGACACTCGATCCGTCTGACATACTTGAGAGGCTCAACACACATGAGTTTCAGCTTTCTGAGAAAAGAGACATCTACGGTCCAAGCTATGGACGAACTCGTGCCTTGAAGGCAAAAGCTGTTTCCTCATCTGAAGAAGAATCTGACAGCTGTTCTGATGATCCTGAAGACATTGGAAGAGAACTTGCAATGCTAGTGAAGAAGTTCCAAAAATTCACCAAGAAGTAAGGCTTCAGAAAATCTTCACGATCAAGCTCAAGGAATGATGAAGCTTCTGCTCATGACTACAAGAAGAAAACATGTCACAAGTGAAAGAAAACTGGACACTTCATCTCTGAGTGTCCACAATGGGACAATGAGAACAGAAGGAAGAAGAAGAGCAAGGAATATGATTCTGACGACAAGAAGAAGAAATACTCAAAGTCTTCTTCCAAGTCTTCCTCAAAGTCTTCATCACACAAGAAGAGCTCATCTGGCAAGGCACGTGCGTTTGTTGGCAAGGAAATGGATTCAGAGGAGGAGTCTGCTTCTGAGGAGGCAGAGGTGGAGTCTAAGGAGGAGTCTGATTCTGGCATTGCGAGTCTGGCAACAGCATACGTCGCTAAGTCCATCTTCAACACTCAAGACAATGACTGCATCACCGACACCGACGCAAATGACAAGAACGACTCCACTCCTACCTACTGCTTCATGGCACGCGGTGCCAAGGTAAACACACGCACTACTCGCTATCAAACATCTAGTGACGATGACTCTGACTGTGATTCAAAACCCAGCTACAAAAAACTTGCTAAAATTGCAACTGAACAACAAAAAGCTATGGAACATATTCAAAAACTGTTAGACAGAAGCGATGATCTGTTGGGTGCTGAAATGACTCGATCTGAATCCTTAATTGAAGACATAAAAAATCTTCACGTTAAGTATCAGGAACTTGAAGATCGTCTTGATACTCTCTCAACAACACATGAAAAGCTTTCCTATGATTATCTTCAAAGGAAGCAAGAACTTTAGAAATTGAGGGCGGCTCATGAAGATCTTCAAAAGGAAAACGAGTCACTTCGCACCGAACAGATCAGTCCCGCTCAGGAAGGATTTGAACCACCATGTCTTAAATGCATTGAGCGTGATAATGCTACTTCTGTTGCTGAATGTTCCACTGCTACTGCTGTTGCAATATCTTCAACTGTTGATGTGGTAACTAACCCCTCTGCTGAGGATACCACTACTATTGCTGATGAGAATGCTAGGTTGAAGACATTGCTTGAAACAGGGATGTACTAAAGTCTTAAAGGACATCAGACACTATGTGATGTCCTCAAGAAGCAGATTCTGAACCGAAACCCTAGGAAAGAGGGTGTTGGGTTCGTGAGGAAAATAAATGCAGATGGCTCTTACTGGAAACCTAAGCAGTACCCCAAAACCACATGGGTTGCTGCAAAGGAACTTTCAGCAGATCCATCCAATTTATCTGGCTTCACTTGTGCTAACCCCATTATCATTGATGAATCCTTTGATGCAAACTATAAACTGTTTAAGAATCAAAATGGTGAAGTGTTTGCCAGGTACATTGGTACTAACTGCAGGAATGGACCGCCTATGAAGAAGATCTGGGTTCCGAAAATGTGTCTGGAAAATCTTCCTGTGAATGTCTTCATGACACCTCACTTGAAGAAGACAAACCTCAGACCAAAGGCTTCATACGGTCCAAAGGCTTCATACAATCAGAGGACTCACCTGAGTCACACTAATGCAAATGTTTTGCAGGGAAACCATACTCAGGCATATGAATATGAGAGCGGTTCATCGAACCGTCATGTTCATATGACCAAAAATTATTCTGCCTATTCCTATGAGTATAATTGTCCACCTGCTAGACTGTTTCCTAAGGCTTCAAAGCCAAAATTCTCAGATGCTGCACTTAGACTTATTGCTTCTAAGCCACCCTTGAAGATGTGGGTGGTTAATAAAGCTTAACTCTCTTTTGCAGGGAAAGGTTTCCAGCAGAAAAACAAAATCTTCTGATGCTATTGCTGGGGACCTTAAAAATCTTGTAGGGCACAAGATAAAATGCCCGAATGGCATCATTATGTACTTCGTTCCTGAATCGCATGCTACTCTTCCTATTAGTCCTAATCTGGATCTAAGTTTTCATAACCCACTGGTTCGTCAAATGTTTTTTCTTCACAATTCTCTTCGTGAAGCCTATCCCCCTAACTGCACTGTAGGGTACGGCACCAGCGCCTTCAAAGTCTTCAGAATGGATTATTGACAATGGGTGTACAAATCACATGACTGGCAAAAGAAGCCTTCTTATGGACTCAACCTTACGTCCATCCGACAAGAGCCACATCACATTTGCTGACACTGGTAAAAGTAAGGTATTGGGTCTAGGTAGAGTTGCAATCTCAAAGGATCAACACATGGATAAAGTCATGCTTGTTGAATCCCTTGGCTTCAACTTAATGTCTGTCTCAATGCTATGCGATTTGAACATGATCGTAATGTTTGGAAAATATCGTTGCCTAGTACTAATGGAATCTGACAAGTCTCTAGTGTTTGAAGGGTATAGGAAAGATGATTTGTATGTGGTAGATTTCTAAGTAGGGCCACAAATTGCAGTATGCCTTCTTGCAAAAGCTTCAGAATGCTGGCTTTGGCATCGAAGGCTTGGGCATGCTGGCATGAGGAACCTCCATACCCTTGCGAAGAAGAAGCATGTCATAGGCATCGAGGGCGTCAAGTTCAAGAAAGATCACTTATGCGGTGCCTGTGAAGCAGGGAAGATGACAAGGGCAAAGCATCCTTCGAAGACAATCATGACTACTACTCAACCCTTCGAACTGCTCCACATGGATCTTTTCGGTCCCACTCACTACTCAACTTTTACTACTACTGCTTGCCTCTATGGCTTCGTGATTGTTGATGATTACTCTAGATATACTTGGGTGCACATAATCCTTTACAAGACTGAAGTGCAGGATGTCTTCAGACGCTTCGCCAATCGAGCTATGAACAATTTTGGCGCCAAGATAAAGCACATCAGAAGTGACAATGGCACTGAATTCAAGAACACTGGCCTTGATACATATCTTGATACCTTGGGCATCACACATGAATTCTCCGCTCCGTACACGCACAGCAGAATGGCGTCGTCGAACGCAAGAACAGAACACTCATTGAGATGGCCAGAACAATGCTAGATGAATACAAGACTCCAAGAAAATTCTGGACAGAAGCCATTGACACTGCATGCCATACAATCAATCGTGTTTATCTTCACAAGCTTCTGAACAAGACATCTTATGAACACCTAACTGGCAAGAAGCCAAATGTCAGTTACTTTAGAGTATTTGGCGCAAGGTGCTGGATCAAGGACCCACACCACACCTCAAAGTTTGCACCAAAAGCACATGAGGGCTTTATGCTTGGATATGGAAAGGATTCACACTCCTACAGAGTCTTCAATCTCTTCCATTACAAAGTGGTTGAAACAGTGGATGTGCGGTTTGATGAGACAAATGGTTCACAAAGAGAGCAACTGCCAAATGTGCTAGATGAAGTTCCATCTAGTGAATCAATCAAGCTTATGGGAACTGGAGAGATTATACCTTCTGAAGCTCATCCTGAAGAAGAACTTATCATCTCAGCACCTGATCAACATGAAGACAATCAGCCTGAAGACATTCCTCCCAACAACAACGCAGATCAGCAAGAGCAAAGTCTTCGCCCTGTACATCCTCGTGTTGCCAATGAAGTGCAGATTGACAGAATAATTGACAGCATCAATGCACCTGGTCCACTCACTCGTTCAAGGGCAACTCAGCTAGCAAATTTCTGTGGGCACTTCGCATTCGTATCAATATCAGAACCCAAGAAAGTTGAAGAAGCCTTCATGGAACCTGAATGGATTCAAGCTATGCAAGAAGAGCTTCAACAGTTTGAGCTGAATAATGTATGGGAACTAGTTAAGCATCCTGATCCACGGAAGCACAACATTATAGGCACTAAATGGATATACCGCAACAAACAAGATGAGCATGGTCAAGTTGTCAGAAACAAAGCTCGTCTCGTTGCTCAAGGATATACTCAGGTGGAGGGCATTGACTTCGATGAAACATTTGCTCCTGTGGCTAGGCTTGAAGCCATACGCATTCTACTGGCCTATGCAAATCATCATAATATACTTCTATATCAAATGGATGTGAAAAGTGCCTTTCTCAATGGCAAGATTGAAGAAGAAGTGTATGTTGCACAACCGCCTGGCTTTGAAAATCCAAAACATCCTGACATGGTATACAAGCTCAACAAGGCACTGTATGGCCTCAAACAAGCCCCTAAGGCCTGGTATGACACACGCAAGTACTTCCTGAAAAGCAAAGGCTTCATACCTGGTTCCCTGGATCCCACTCTTTTCACGAAGACATATGATGGTGAACTGTTTGTGTGCCAAATATATGTGGATGACATTATCTTCGGCTGCACAAATCAGAAGTACAGTGAAGAGTTTGGATATATGATGCAAGAGCAATATCAGATGTCCATGATGGGGGAGCTGAAGTTCTTCCTTGGCCTTCAAATACGACAACAACGCAATGGCATCTTCATATCTCAAGAGAAGTATCTCAAAGATTGCCTGAAGAAGTTCGGTATGCAAGACTGCAAAGGCTTCACAACACCAATGCCAGCCAAACATCATCTAGGTCCTGACGACAATGGTAAAGAGTTTGATCAAAAGGTATACCGCTCCATGATTGGGTCTTTGCTTTATTTATGTGCATCTAGGCCAGATATTATGCTTAGTGTTTGCATGTGTGCTCGATTTCAAGCGGCACCAAAGGAGTCGCATCACTTAGCTGTGAAGCGAATTCTCCGATATTTGGCTCACACCCCAAATCTAGGATTATGGTATCCAAAGGGCTCAAAGTTTGATTTGGTTGGATTTTCGGATGCTGATTATGCTGGTGACAAAGTTGATCGCAAGTCTACATCAGGCACATGTCATTTTCTGGGACGATCACTTGTATGTTGGTCTTCAAAGAAGCAGAACTGTGTATCTCTCTCCACTGCTGAATCTGAATACATTGCTGCTGGAGCTTGCTGCGCTTAGCTTCTGTGGATGAAGCAAACACTCAAGGACTATGGCATTCATCTGAAGCAAGTGCCACTTTACTGCGACAACGAAAGCGCCATCAAGATTGCCAACAACCCAGTTCAGCACTCGAAGACAAAGCACATTGAAATTCGTCATCACTTTCTCAGAGATCATGTTGTGAAGGAAGACATTGATATCATACACGTCAACACTGAAGAGCAATTGGCAGATATCTTCACAAAGCCCTTGGATGAGAAGAGATTTTGCAAGTTACGGTGTGAGCTAAATATCTTGGAATCCTCAAATGTCCTGTGATCAGGCACACATCCTAACACTTATGCATATTGATGACTTAGATGTGCAACACACAAAGTAAAGTATATCTTCATTCAATGAAGACATACATTCTAAGTGTGAATACATTAATGTGGAATTTGACTTCGGAGTGCCACGATAATTGTGCACCGTGTCCGGGTCTAATACTTCCTATACGGCGGGTAACGCCACCACCAAACGTTCTATTTTGAAGTGTTTCACTCATGGTGTTACCGTGCAATATCTTCAGATTTGGTTGTCTTCACATTTGGTTTGGCTTCGAACATGTCTTCATGATTATCTTCACTACATTGATTGTATAGATATATATATGCTAGTGTTCTGTCCTCTACCGCATTCACTTATAGCTATGTCCTCGTGTTGAATCTTTTGAACTAAGTGAATGTGATCGGACCCCAAACTTCTCTATGCTTTCTATCTCAAACTCTATCTCTCTAAGTCATATGCATTCTATTGAAACTGTCGAATGTCTTCACTGCGTCCTTGTCAGCAGAAGATAAAAAGACAACCATAAAGTCCGTTTTCAATGCTCATTCCTCCACATAAAATCCGGAGAAGTAGGAACGACCGCCCGACAATCTAGGCGTGCGTGGGATGTGGAACTGCCCCCAAAATACCGCATGATGGCCACGTACTACTCAAATGTGAATCGCCAGGGGCACCTGAGTAATAGCGCAGTGCTGCCCCTGTGCCTATAAGTTCACACTTACCGCGGTCATTATCTCCTTCTTCCACCCTCGCACGAACCCTAGCGCCACCGCTAGCTCTCGACGACACCGGCGACGAATTGCTTCGCTGCCGCAACCTCTCCGACGCCGTCTTCACGCCGACTGCGGACATCGTCCTCTCCGCCGTCGCCGTAGGTGTCTTCCGTCGCCAAGTTAGGGCACAGAGGACTAAACTGCTCGGCATCATCTCCCACTTCCGTCTAGCAGTTCCAAGTGTGGTAAATAAAACTTCTTTTTACAGCCTCTTTTGATCTCATGGTTCTGTCACTTTCTACCATAAGAAGTTTCTCTTCACATAAGATAGATCTCTCAATCTGCATCTCATAACATGCCTAGTATATTCACTTGTGCTTCATGAAGTAGTTAGATTCCTCACTTGTACTGATCTATGGGTTCGTACAAATCTGGAACCAACTTCTTATCTATGAGTGAATGTCTTCGCACGATGAGGTCAATGTCTTCTAAACTGATTAATCTTCAAAAACTTCTGAGAATGCATATGACCTCTTCCCCTTCCCTCGCACCTTAGTGCTGTCACAGGTACATGTCCGTGGGAGAATCCTTCGGTTCTCATAGTCTGCATTCATTTGCAGAATTCCTACAGCATCACATAAACTCTCCTGAAGCCAGTTCCTGTTGGTCCAGTAAAAGAAAGCCTTTGAGGCCTTTGAAAGTTTTGAAGCCTTTCAAGTTAAAGTTTATGGCTTCAGAAGCAGCAGCAAGGAAGGGGGGCAGACAGAGACGTGAAGGAACTTCCAAAGATCTGCCTGAAGACCTGGCAGATATGTATAAAACAGATCCTGAAGAGAACTATGGGCAGCGCAAGACTCGAATCCAATGGATTCGATGCTATTGGGCAGAACAATGGTTTAAATACCACTTCGTCACCGAGGAATATGCCGAGAAAAGTGCCATCAGAAGACCATGGGGGGACATCCGTTTCAAGAATCTCTTACCCAGGACCAGAGATGAAGCCATTGCTCAAGGCTTCTACCCATGCATGGTCCGAGGACCACAGCCTGATGATGCGCATCCGTCGTCACTCCTCTGGTGTCTTGACGACAATCTGTTCAAGCGCAACTACCAGTTTGCTCAACAATCTGCGAAGCTGAACAAGAAGAAATTTGGGTTAGACTTCAACCCTGGCCCCTCCGCACCAAGGGCAGATGGCACACGCTATGCAGAACCCAATGTGATCGGTCTGTTTGCCAACCTTGAGGGCCTTATCACTCACATCTTAGTCTAAGGGACTGCCGTGAATGACCCTCCAGCTGATTTTGAGTCTGATGAAGCTCCTGCTATGCCGAAGCCAAAGCAGTCAAAGAAGCCAAAAGCTTCAAAGCCAGCCCCTGCCTCAAAAATCTCAAGGGCGAAGCCATTGAAAACTGCACCTCCTGAAGTCAGTGTGCAGTCTGAAGACGTATCCCGCGTCTCCAAGCCCCAGAAAGAAAAGGAGCCCCAGCAACAAACCGGCAAAGAGCTCACTGCTGCTGCCATTCTGCGCAGCGAAGCCATTGATCTATCTAGCGATGAAGATCTTGGAGATGACGCTCTAGAGCAGCTTATCAAAAGCAAAGAAGAAGCTGAAATCTTCAACAATTTGCCTCTCTTTGATGTCGCCATCATCCACAACTTCATCGACGAATGGTTTGCCTCCCCAGACATAAGCTTCGAAGATCTGCAGCTGCCTGTCGGCCTCAGCGTCGCCTTCCAAGGCGCAATTGCTTCAGAACGTGCCATTGCTCAGCACATAGTTGAGCTGAAGCAGAAAATTGATCATGAAAAGGCTCAGTTCAAGAAGCACATGGCTAGGCTCAGCGTGCAGGAAGTGAAGAGCTTCAAAACCATGTTGCATGAGCTCAAGGAAAATTTCCTGAAGAAGCGTGCTGAAGCTCAGGGCTCGCGTGAGCGGATGAAGTCTCTGGCAGAACGATGTGTGCAGGCCTATAATGAGGCCGAGAAGCGCAAGGCACTTGGGCGTCCTGGCATCGACCCCAAGATGGCCACGAAGAAGAAGAAGCAACCTGCTGTGAATGAACCGGAGGCACCAAGACAAGAAGCTATTCCGATTGTCTTCCCAACCGCCATGTCTGGCTCGAAGCCAAAGAGCCGGTCAACCGCTTCAGAGCTTAAGAAGACACGGAATGCAGAGGCTGAAGCTAGGAAGAGGAAACACTCTGAAGCCTCTCCTTCTGACCCCACCAAGAAGAAGCGCAAGATCAAGAAAGCTCGGGCTGCTCCCACAGAGCCCTTGATGGTTGAACCCCTCTTTGTCATTCACCCCAATGCAAAAAGACGATTGACAGTTCATGAGCCTACTCCCACAGAGGCTCCTGAAGCTGAAGATATTCCAGCAGCCGACCCCATAGCTGCTGAAGACATTGGTCCCCAAGACAATGTACAAGATGATGCAGCCCTTCCTCGGCTTGAAACAAGCAAACTCATCAGTATTGGTCGTCCTTTGACGCCAATGGCACAAGATGAGTCATGGGCGGATCGCCCTCAGGAGGAAGAAGACTTTGAAGCCCAGCCCACTCCGACCCCACAAGCGTCGTCTGCGTTTCGTAGGCTTTGCAAAGGTCCACGACCTCAAGTCCATACAGAAGAAATTCCGGCTGCATCAGCCGAAGACAATGAAGAAGCACCACCAGAACCCACTCCCCCGCTCCATCAAGATGCAGTTCTCGAGGAGAACGTGCCTGAGGTTGTCCCTCCAACTACACAAGCGGAGGAAGAAAATGTTGAGGCTGCCACCACAAACACTGAAGCCAATGTGGAGCCCGCCCCACCAAATGCTTCAGCAGACAGCAAAGCTACTGAGCCAGACACTTCTGTTCCTGAGTCTGCTGCAGGTCCTCAATTCGATTATCATATTGAGCACAGGCCTCATGTCCAAAAGCCAGTCCCAAGGCTTCCAAGGTTCCCAGGTCCTGCATTAGCACCTGGCTCCTTTGACATAAATAGCTTCAAGGCAGATAATACATTTTTCAATAGCTCCAAGAACCCCTATTCAAGGGAAAGGATTGTATCAGATAGGTTCTGGAGCTATCCTCAGCGCAGCTACTACTCAAGCATCCTATACAACCAAGGTCGCATCTTCCCGCACAAGCGCCTTGAGGTTGAAGCCATTGCTGGTCTGCCCTGTCTTGAGGAAGCATTGGATTGCTTCAAGCAAGTGGGTCTGCTGCCGTTTGTGACTGATGAAGAGCACTGGAATGAAGAGCTTCTGCTTCAGTTCTATGCCACTCTCCATATAAAAGGATACAACAGAGATCCGAAGACTTGGGTCCTGGAGTGGATGACCGGCAATGTCCATCATGAAGCCAATGCATTTGATATCATTGAGCTCACCGGCCTGCCCACTCTTGGCGAATTCTTCGAGGAAGGCTGTCAACTACATTCTGAAGCTATTGAGAGCATATTCCAGAGGCCTGAACCAAATATGAGTCAGATGCTCTCAATGATGAAGCCATTGCCTCATGATGCACCCTATCCAACTGAGTTCTTCGTTGAAGACTTTGAGTATCTGCCCAGGACCATATATCACATCATCCGGCGGACTCTCTGGCCCATTAAGGGACACTCACCACATGCCAAGATTGAGGGTGCAATGAAGACTCTCATATTCTATATCCTGCATGGCAAATGCTTCAACGCACAGGATCTCTTCATACGCCAACTTGCAGCGTCAGGCTCAGAATTATTTGGTTTGAAGTTCTATGCTCCTTGGGTGATGAGGCTAATCAAACTGCACTCTGCGATCTCATATCAGCCCTCAGCCCGAAACCATCGGATCTTCCTGCCAGATGTGGATACCTCTGATGAAGCCATATATCCCGAACCTGCCAAGCAACCAATAAGTCTTCAGAATGCAGAACACCAGAGCTTCACACAGAACATTGAAGGTGTTGAAGCCATATCCAAGGTGTATCCGTTGGCTGGCACTACACGTGCGCCACACCCAGCATCTACTGAAGCCAGAGACAGCACAAATGCTCAAAGACCCAAGAAGCGCGCTCGTGCCCTCACTGACCGAGAGCTTCTTGTGGCCCTTCACCAAAAGCAGGATAGGCATCACGACTAGCTAAAACGTCAGATGAAGAGCCTCTTGGTGGATGTTAATCGTCTTCGAAACCTTGCCACCAAGAATGCCTTCATTACACACGAAACCTGCCGTCGTACATGGAAAGGGCTCTCAATGATATGTACTAAAGCTGAACTTGAAGAGGATGGCTTCACAGAGCGTTTCAAGTTTGACACCACACCTCCTAGAAGGGCTGTGATGCGCAACATACCATCACTTGAAGACTCTGAGTTTTCTTCATCTGCTGCCACAGTTACTGCAAGGATCATTGATGAAGACGACGATGCTACATCACCACCACCTGCTTCAGCACCTCCAAGCTCCTCTGCACCGCCAAACACCTCCAACGACCCTGCTGCTCCTGGAAACGAGTAGACACACTATGTCTTCGAACCTTTTTAGTCCTTGCTGACAAAAGGGGGAGAAGCATATTAGTTGATAGTCTTCAAGCGGGTCCATATGGGCGGGTGCTATATTTTTTTTGCTACATTTTGCTTCGTGCTTACAACTCTCGTTTTTGCTACATTCGGTTCTTTGAGTTGTAACACTAAGACTCGATGGTCGTCTGCTACTCGTTTGCCACTCTATTTGCGAAGATAAATTCTGCATGTGCGACGATAAATTCCGCACTTATCTCATTCTGCAGACGTCCCTTTTCCATTATGCATGTCATTATCTTCATATACTTTCACATGCATAGTGGATTGTCATCATAAGCTGAAGTGGATCTCCACAAGTACAACCTGCCATGTGCATTTGCATTCCAAAAGCAAATTAACTTATATGCACATCTTCAGGGGCAGCCCTTGCAACTTATGAAGACAATTCCCTATCCTTTACAAACTTCACACATTATATTCCCCGTTGAAAACTTCAACTAGTTTGTCATCAATCACAAAAAAGGGGGAGATTGTAAGTGCATCTAGTGCCACCCCTAGTTGGTTTTGGAGTATTGACGACAAACCTAGTTGAGGGACTAATGTGTTTGTGAGAATTGCAGGAAAACACAGGTAGAAGTCCCTCATTGATTCGGTTTTACTACCAGAGATGACCCCTAAAAATGTATGAAGACATTGAAGACAAAGGTGGTATATGAAGATATTCACATTGAAGACTATGACAAAAGAATACACGTTATGAAGCCAATGGAGCTCGAAGACTTAGATCTTTCGTAGTTCCTTTTCTTTGTGTTGAGTCATAGGAACCACCGTACTGTTAAGTGGGGTCTAGGAGAACCAGTCAGAATGACTGAAGTGATGCCTAATCCAAAAACCTATGTCTTCGAGTGAAGACAATGAGAGCGAATCTTGTCCAGAGCCGGACAAGTCAGCTTTGCTTGTAGCCCAAGTAAAGTTGCCATGAGAGATTGAAATCTGACCGTTGCGACACGTGTCAGTTCCTTAGTGACCCAGGGTCATTTCGGACAAATCAGGTCGGGTTGCCAAGTGACTATAAATAGCCCACCCCCTACAACCATAAACGGTCGGCTGCTCAGATTTCAGTGTACGGCTTTTGTCGTTTGAGAGCAACCCACCTCGAAGCCTTTGAGAGAAAATTCCTAGTGAGGAGAAAAGCCCTAACCACCCAGAGCCAGAGCAAATTGGGCATCCCTTTAGTCTTCTTGTCTGTGTGATCTGAAGACTTATTACACTTGAGGACTGTGAATCCTCCAGACGGTTAGGCGTCGCGTTCAGAGCATCCAAGAGACATTGTGGATTGCCAGTGAACGAAGTTTGTGAAGGTTTGGGAGTCTACCTTGAAGACTTACCAGAGTGATTGGGCGAGGACTAAGTGACCTTAGCTCAAGGAGAATACGGTGAGGACTTGGTGTCCTGAACTGTGTGTTCAGGACTGGGTGTCCAGGACTGTGTGTCCTAAGGTTTAAATACCTAGCCGCTCCAACCAGACGTACAGTTGTCACAGCAACTGGAACTGGTCCAACATATCATTGTCTTCAACGAGTCACTGGTTTCATCTTCACTTCCTTTTCTTACTGTTACTCATTGTGAAGCCATTGCATGCTTGCTTTATCTTTTGTCTTCACAACGTGAATGTATGATCTGTTTGGCTTCATAACTTCTTCCTACCTGATCCTTATTACACTACAGCTGTTTGTCATTGTGCTTTCACTCTATTGAATACTTGACCATGGCTGGCCTAGTGTAATCTAACTTCCGCTGCATAGTAATAGGCATAATCTTCGCTGGTTGTCTTCATAACTCCCACGTTTTGAAGACTTTCATAAAAATTGCCTATTCACCCCCTCTCTAGTCGATATAACACACTTTCACTCCACCACTACAAAAAAGACACATCCGTGACATTTTGGGCCGAACGAATTTTTTTCCTGTCATACATATGACACTTCTATGATGATAATTGTGACAAAACCCAATATCATCATAGATGTGGTGGGCTCCTACTTCTATGACAAAAAATCATGATAGAAAGTGGGCTTTTCATCCTGGGCGGGCTGGAGATGCAGCTGCATGACATTCTTTGGGCCGTCCATGACGGAAAAAACCATGGTAGAAGCGAGGGGGAGGAAAATTTCGGGGAGTTCCCGGTTACGGTGGGAGGTCGAAGGCCGAGCGATGCGCGTTTCTCTCGTACACGTACGCGCGTGTGTGCGAGGCATTGGCTCTAACTGAACCCGAGCGAGGCATTGGGTGATACGTCTCCAATGTATCTATAATTTTTGATTGCTCCATGCTATATTATCTACTGTTTTGGACATTATTTGGCTTTATTATCCACTTTTATATTATTTTGGGGACTAAACTATTAACCGGAGGCCCAACCCAGAATTGCTGTTTTTTGCCTGTTTTTGGGTTTCGAAGAAAAGGAATATCAAACGGAGTCCAAACGGAATGAAACCTTCGGGAACGTGATTTTCTCACCGAACACAACTCAGGAGACTTGGACCCTATGTCAAGCCAATTAACAGGAGGCCACGAGGTAGGGGGCGCGCCTGCCCCCCCCCAGGCACGCCCTCCACCCTCGTGGGCCCCCTGTTGCTCCACGAACGTACTTCTTCCTCCTATATATACCCACGTACCCCCAAATGATCAGATATGGAGCCAAAAACCTAATTCCACCGCCGCCACTTTCTGTATCCATGAGATCCCATCTTGGGGCCTGTTCCGGAGCTCCGTTGGAGGGCTTCTCCATCATCATCCAAGCCCCTCCGATGAAGTGTGAGTAGTTTATTTCAGACCTACGGGTCCATAGTTAGTAGCTAGATGGCTTCTTCTCTCTTTTTGGATCTCAATACAATGTTCTCACCCTCTCTTGTGGAGATCTATTCGATGTAATCTTCTTTTTGCGGTGTGTTTGTTGAGACCGATGAATTGTGGGTTTATGATCCAGTCTATCTATGAATAATATTTGAATCTTCTCTGAATACTTTTATGTATGATTGGTTATCTTTGCAAGTCTCTTCGAATTATCAGTTTGGTTTGGCCTACTAGATTGGTTTTTCTTGCCATGGGAGAAGTGCTTAGCTTTGGGTTCGATCTTGCGGTATCCTTTCCCAGTAACAGAAGGGGCGGCAAGGCACGTATTGTATTGTAGCCATCAAGGATAACAAGATGGGTTTTTTATCATATTGCATGTAACTATCCCTCTACATCATGTCATCTTGCTTAAGGCATTACTCTGTTTTTAACTTAATACTCTAGATGCATGCTGGATAGCGGTCGATGAGTGGAGTAATAGTAGTAGATGCAGGCAGGAGTTGGTCTACTTGTCTCGGACGTGATGCCTATATACATGATCATACCTAGATATTCTCATAACTATGCTCAATTCTGTCAATTGCTCAACAGTAATTTGTTCACCCACCGTAGAATACTTATGTTCTTGAGAGAAGCCACTAGTGAAACCTATGGCCCCCGGGTCTCTTTCTCATCATATTAATCTCCATCACTTTATTATTGCTTTGCTTTTTACCTTGCCTTTTCCTTTTCAGTTTGCATCTCTATACCAAAAATACCAAAAATATTATTTATCATCTCTATCAGATCTCACTTTCGTAAGTGACCGTGAAGGGATTGACAACCCCTAAGTGCGTTGGTTGCATTGAGCTATTTTTTGTGTAGGTACGAGGGACTCGCGCGTAGCCTCCTACTAGATTGATACCTTGGTTCTCAAAAACGGAGGGAAATACTTACACTACTTTGCTGCATCATCCTCTCCTCTTCGGGGAAATCCAACGCAGTGCTCAAGAGGTAGCAAGAAGAATTTCTGGCGGCGTTGCCGAGGAGTCTGCGCAAAAGTCAACATACCAAGTACCTATCACAATCCCTATCTCCCGAATTACATTATTTGCCATTTGCCTCTCGTTTTCTCTCCCCCACTTCACCCTTGCCGTTTTATTCGCCCTCTCTCTCTATCCTCCCTCTCTTTCTCTATTAGCCTCTTTACCGTTTGCTTTTGTTTTTCGTGTGTTAGTTTGCTTATTTGTCGCGATGGCTCTTCCTAGATTCAGTGATCTTCACCTTAAAAGGTTAGAGGAGATCGAAAACACACTACAAAAAAAGACACATCTGTGACATTTTGGGCCGAACGAATTTTTTTTTCTGTCATACATATGACACTTCTATGACGATAATTGTCACAAAACCCGGTATCATCATGGATGTGGTGGGCTCCAACTTCTATGACATAAAATCATGACATAAAGTGGGCTTTTCGTCCTGGGCGGGCCGGAGACGCAGCTGCATGACATTCTTTGGGTCGTCCATGACGGAAAAAACCATGGTAGAAGCGAGGGGGAGGAAAATTTCGGGGAGTTCCTCCTTACGGTGGGAGGTCGGGGGCCGAGCGATGCTCATTTCTCTCGTACAAGGACATGCGTGTGTGCGAGGCGTTGGCTCTAACTAAACCGAGCGAGGCGTTGGGCTCTAACTGAACCCGAGTGATTGCACTGCAGGCTACGCGTTACTGAACCCGAGCGATCGATCGATGGCTGTTAACTGAACCCGATCGAGCGATTCCTTCGCTACTGCTGCTAACTGAAGTCGATCGATGGGATGAACAGTGAGCGTTGCGGGGGGGGGGGGGGGGGGGGGGGAGGGGGGGGGGGGGGGGGGGGGGGGGGGGGTTGGATGAATAGTGAGCGGTGGCGTTGCCTCTGGATGAATAGGACCCCGTGGTGTGGTGGAGGGCTGGATGAACAGTAGACGGTGGAGGGGTGCCCGTGGAGGGGTGGATGAACAGGACCCCGTGGTGTGGAGGGCTGGATGAACAGTAGACGGTGGAGGGGTGGTTGAACAGGACCCCGTGGTGTGGGGGGCTGGATTAACAGTAGACGGTGGAGGGTGCCCGTGGAGGGGTGGTTGAACAGGACCTCGTGGTGTGGAGGGCTGGATGAACAGTAGACGGTGCAGGGGTGGTTGAACAGTAGCCGGTGGAGTAGCGCGCGGTGGAGGCTGGACGAACAGGAGCCCGTGGAGGCTGGAGGAGGTCGACGGTGGAGATGAACAGTATCCCGTGGAGTCCTGTTTTGCGGTACGCCACACCCCTCCCGATGAACAGGACCCCCGTTTCGACCGTAGCGCTCCAACACAAGTCCGTTTCCTCCGTTTTGCGGTACGCCACACCCCTCCCGATCAACAGGACCCCCGTTTCGACCATAGGAGGTCCGTTTCCTCCGTTTTGCGGTACGCCAGACCCCTCCCGATGAACAGGATCCCGTTTCGAACGTGGCCGGTCGAACACAAGGCCGTTTCCTACGTTCTGCGGTACGCCAGGCCTCGTTTCCATCGCCTGCTCCGTCCAAGCCCTCCTGATGAACACGATGCATTCCATTGCCTCCCCATGAACACGACGCATTCCGTTGCCTCCCCATGAACATGACGACGACGTTGTTTCTCTGTTCCGACCCAGCCATGTACACGAGTCCTGGCCGTACGTATGCGCGAGTAGGCGTTCGAGACCCCGCCTGTATGTACACATACGTGGCCGTATTTTTTTTCTTGCACCCTGGCCGCTGTACGTACGTGTAAATGCTACGTGCGTGCCTCTACTGCGAGACGTGCGCGCCTCTACTACGACACGTGCGCGCCTCTACATCGACCAGTATGTACGTACACGTTCGCGACCAGAATGACAACACTACGTACGCTTTGACCAGGTGGGTCCCGACTGTCAGGCACTTCCTTGTCTGCGAAGATGTAGCTGGTGGGTCCCAGCAGTCAGGGGGCGAATCGTTTTTTTTTGCCCAAACGCACTTCCTTGCGTGCTAAGATGTAGCTGGTGGGTCCAAGCAGTCAGGGGGGAATCTTTTTTTCGTGAAATGCGGTGGCCCGTTCGGTGGGTCCCGCTGTCAGGTGGAGGAATAATTATTTTGCACGTAATAAGGAGGCACTTCCTTGCTGCGGCCATGGACCCAGCTGTCAGCCTCTCCACGTACAGTCCACGTCTGATGGAAGCCGTTCCTTGACCACGTTGACCACGCCGTGCCGAGAGCACCAGGGAGGTGGACGACGGCGAGGCCTAGGAAGGGGACAACGCGGAGCCGGGGAAGACGCGGAAGTGGATGCCCATGCATAGAGGAGTACGAGGGTTCACTGGTTCGCTGCGGTGTGAGGCTGCCGTTGCCGCAGAATAACGGGGGGCGTGGGTGAGTAGAGGGATGGCCTGGCCAGCGGTGGGAGTAGTAGGGGCGGTGAGGCCTCCGCCGCATCGCAGCCGGCCACGGGAGGCAAGAGCACGAGGCATGACCGGCGCTGGTTTGGGCGGCTGGAGCAAGAAGACTAGAGGTTGAAGAAGCACTACGGCCGTTGGATGGACATCGTACGGTCACTAGAGCTAGAATCGTGCATATTGACTAAGTTGACAAAGCCCTCCGTCACCGTCAACTTAGTAGGCCCACAAGTCAGCCTCCCACCAAGGTGGGTCCCAGCTAGCAGGGGGTATTCATTTTTTTTAGCATAATAAGGAGGCACTTCCTTGCGTGCGAAGATATAGCTGGTGGGTCCGAGCTGTCAGCGGTGGTAACGTTTTTTTCGCGAAATACATGGGCCCTTTCGGTGGGTCCCTGATGTCAGGTGAAGGAATCATTATTTTGCACGTAATAAGGAGGCATTTCCTTGCGTGCGGCCGTGAACCCTGCTGTCGGCCTCTCCACGTATAGTCCACTTCAGATGTATGTTGGTCGTTGACCACGTTGACCAGGCCGCGCCGAGAGCACCAGGGTGGTGAACGACGGCGAGGCCTAGGAAGGGAATGACATGGAGGCAGGGAAGACTCGGCAGTTGTTTCCCACGCGGAGGGGAGTACGACTGTACGATGGTTTACTGGTTCGTCTGCCATCGCCGGAGAATAACAGCAGGTGTGGGTGAGTAGAGGGATGGCTAGGCCAGCGATGGGAGTATGATGGGGCGGTGAGGCCTGCGCGGCAGCATAGCCGGCCGTGGGGAGGAGGGAGCAGGCAGTCCTGCCGGCGCTTGTTTGAGCGGCTGGAGTAGGAAGAGCAGAGATTGAAGAAGCACGACGGCCATTCGATGGACATCCAACATTCACTGCTTGTGCGTCAACCTTTTTTTAGGAAAGCCTCAAATCTGTGGAAAACAGCATACAGCCCATCTGCCATTATTTCTAATAATTTACAGCGCATTTGCTAATTCTTAAGGTTTTTTTGGAGCCCATATTCTTTTTGTTAGCATTACAGCCCATATTGTGGCCATGGTTAAAAAATTAACGAAATTTTGCATATTTCGGTGTGGTCCGAACTGTTTTTAATCCCGAAATTTTGACTCACATTCAAACTGATTTTAAAAATAAATGTATATCAATATAAAATCCAACAAATTCTCCACGCATAAAAATTAGTGTAATTTAAAATCTCGAAATGAAAAAAAAGATATTTTAAACTAATTGCCGGTTTGATGTGTTTTAAAAATGTACAGGCCATTTCTCATTACTGATGGGCCATTTTCTCGGCCAGCCGAATGAAGCTCTCCTCGTCTTGAAAGATTTGCAGCCCAACAGGCCTGACAAAGCGACTTACTTGGCAAGTCACAAAAAAACTGGGTTGTGGCCGTGGACCCAGCTGTCAGCCTCTCCACGTACAGTACTCTTTCGATGGAAGTCGGTCGTTGACCACATTGACCACGCCACGCCGAGAGCACCAAGGCGGTGGATGACAGCGAGGCCTAGGAAGGGGACGACGCGGAGCCGGGGAAGATGCGGCAGTGGATGCCCACGCGGAGAGGAGTACGAGGGTTCACTGGTTCGGTTGCGGCGTGAGGCTGCCGTCGCCGCAGAATAACAGGGGGTGTGGGTGAGTAGAGGGATAGCATGGGCCAGCTGTGGGAGTAGTAGGGGGCGGTGAGGCCTCCACGGCATCACAGCCGGCCACGAGAGGCAGGAGCACGCGGCACGACCGACGCAGCTTTGGGCGGCTGGAGCAAGAAGACCAGAGGTTGAAGAAGCACTACGGCCGTTGGATAGACATCGTACGGTCACTGGAGCTAGAATCGTTCATATTGACTAAGTTGACAAAGCCCTCCATCCTCGTCAACTTAGTAGGCCCACAAGTCAGCCTCCCACCAGGTTGGGTCCCAGCTAGCAGGGGAGTATTCATTTTTCTGTGTGTAATAAGGAGGCACTTCCGGTGGGTCCGAGCTGACAGCCGGGGGGGATCGTTTTTTCACGAAATACGGTGGTCCGTCCGGTGGGTCCCAGCAGTGAGGGGCAAACGTTTTTTTCGCGAAATACGGTGGCCCGTCCGGTGGGTCCCAGCAGTCAGGGGGAAATATTTTTTCCGCGAAATACTGGTGGCCCGTCCGGTGGGTCCTTGCTGTCAGGTGGAGGAATAATTATTTTGCGCGTAATAAGGAGGCACTTCCTTGCGGCTGCCGTGGACCCAGCTGTCAGCCTCTCCACGTACAGTACTCTTCTGATGGAAGTCGGTCGTTGACCACATTGACCACGCCGCGCCGAGAGCACCACGGCGGTGGACGACGGCGAGGCCTAGGAAGGGGACGACGTGGAGCCGGGGAAGACGCGGCAGTGGATGCCCACATGGAGAGGAGTACGAGGGTTCACTGGTTCGGCTGCGGTGTGAGGCTGCCGTCGCCGCAGAATAACAGGGGGAGTGGGTGAGTGGAGGGATGGCCTGGCCAGCGGTGGGAGTAGTATGGGGACGGTGAGGCCTCCGGGGCAGCACAGCCAGCCACGGGAGTCAGGAGCATGCGGCACGACCGGCGCTGCTTTGGGCGGCTGGGGAAAGAAGACCAGAGGTTGAAGAAGCACTATTGGCCGTTGGATGGACATCGTTGACCACGCCGCACCGAGAGCACCAGGGCGGTGGACGACAGCGAGGCCTACGAAGGGAACGACACGGAGCCGGGGAAGACACGACAGTGGCTGCCCACGCGGTGGAGAGTACAAGGGTTGACTGGTTCGGGTGCCGTCGCCGGAAAATAACAGGAGTTGTGGGTGAGTAGAGGGATAGACAGGCCAGGGATGCGAGTATGATGGGGCCGTGAGGCCTTCTCGGCAGCACTGCCGGCCACGGGAGGCGGGAGCTGGCAGTTCCGATGGCGCTGGTTTGGGCGGCTGGGGCGGGAAGAACAGATAATGAAGAAGCACGATTGCCGTTAGATTGACATCTAACGGTCTGACGCTGGTAGAGTCGATTGTTGACTAAGTTTCCTTTTTGAGAAACCTTGTGTACGCATGAACTTAGTAGACCCACAAGTCAGCCTCCAAATCTGTGGCAGACAACATAAAGCCCATTTTCTATTTTTTATAATTTGTAGCCCATTTGCTAATTCTTAAGTAATTTATTATAGCCCATTTTCTGCACAGGACCACGGTCAAAAAGTCCAACCTTATTTTGCATATTTCGATGGAGTCCGAACTGTTGTAATCCCGAAATGATAAACATTTTTTAAGAACTTATTGATTTGCCAAAAAAAATCGTTTTGTTTTTGTAAGCAAATAAGACGTGGGACAATTTAGTTGGTTTAAGGGAAAACCAGTGGTAAAAAAATCAGCGCTGGGTGGGAAAAAACAACAAAAATAAGGATGTAAATATGAAAAGGGAATTTTATGTGTTTTCAATATAATGATACGTGTATATGAACTAGTAAAACTATAGGTAGAGATTAGAAAACTTATGTAGGACATGCGTTTCAAGAGGAAAATAGAACTGGGCTGTGTGTTTGATTCAGTAAAAAAACTGCCTGCGGATGTTGTAAGACAAAATATAACTAACGCTGGGGGGCCAGAGGCCAGTAGATACCTGCTGGATCTTTGTTCCCCATTGTTGTCATGGGCTGGTCCTGTTAAAAACAAAACAACCCTGGGCAATCTACAACCCAGTTGAAACGTGCTCGACCTGAGAAAACAATATACGTGCTCAATAAATGAGAGAATTCTGCAAGTACAGACTGATAACTGGGATGCAGCACGGATATTGTTTTTTATCATGATAATAAGTGCATGCACTTGTTTCGAAAAAATTGGAGAACTGGGAATTCGAACGGCGGGTGCTTATGCTACCCATCAAATAAAAATCAGGTGCCTGAAAATTCGTTTCGAAACAAATGATTCAGCTTTATATCCACATGACCCTCGGCATGATGGTTGGAATAAAATGCAAGTTCATACCAAAAGATCATTAACAACAATACCAACTTGCGGACGACAAGGTAGTACAACTACCAATACCAAACTAACTTATAATCTTTTTACTCCTGGCCCTAGTGTTCGTCTGGTAGAAAATCTTGCAGAGGACCAGCTCTCGCTCCTTCTCTTGCTCCAGGTCCCCGAGGTGGTACTGGTGCATCACCCAGTTGGTCCTCTGCTGGTCGAAGTTCTTGTTGGTGTGCAGCACCAGAACCTTTTTTGCTGCCCGTCTGCCGGCCGTTGACCATCACCGGCAAGGTATTGCCGGTCTTGTGCCACATCACGTGCATGCCGCACTCCGACTGTATCTTGCGACGTGTCCGCGCCGTCCCTTTTGAATGCCCTGGAATTGCGCTGGAAGAAATACTTCCTTAGGCCACTCAGTGTGATACCTGCAGTATTGTGGAATACAGGTTTTAGTGTACCTAGTTGGCATTTTCATAACATCTTTGGCATGTTGCAGTCACTTGTTTCACTTTTTATTAACTATCAAATTGTAATTGCTTCACCAGGTCTACGTCTAAAAAGAAAAATAGAGCTATAAACAAAGGAATATGTTTGTGCACGTAGACGGCCGATCGGTGTCTTACCTGGAAGTTTCTCAGGTTGGCTGTAACATATGTCGTTCTCGCTGTTGATGGTTCGTATGAACAAATCGATGAGATACTGAAATCTCGCGCTGTCAGCACTCACTTTGGCCTCAAGGTGCTCGATCAGCTCCTGATCCGTGGGATTGAACTTGACGCCAGCCGGCAGCACGGGCCAATCCTTCTTTGACTTGCATCGGTAACTCCAGTTATATGGTACTCAATGTATGATCAATCGACTGTTTTAAGTGAATGATGAAAGATTTCGACAGATAAGTGGTACTCCCAATCTGAGGTCCAGAATACCCGAACACGCCGCCGGGAGTCTTGTGTCATCTCACGCGCAGCGTGTTGTCACGTCAATTCAATGTGTGGACATGATGAATAATTTGACTGACGTATACTAGTACTGCTACTGTACTACTTACTAGTCGTATTTAGTGTCACGATTTATACATAGGTTTAACTAACAAGTACGCACTTGAAGCCAAACTGATATATATGGCTTCTACACAGCATCTCCATCATCATTATCAGTACATCCTACGCAGGTGAGTTAGGATGCAATTGATCCCAGGAAGGTATCTATCCTTCAAACCAGAGGAGTGCTTCAAACTAACAACAGTACATAATATCCAACAAAAGAGGGTCGTGCTACAGCAGCAGAATACATGGCTCAGTCTAGATATCAGCACAAATCAAGTTGTGCATATTTGCTGTTGGCATGAACCACATCGCCACATGTCGGGTTTGCAAAAGCCATCCATCGCATGGAAGCTTGATGCCTTTCACACACTGAAGATTATCTGGCAACAAGCTGTGTCGACGAATCTCTAGATATGGTGATTCATGAAACCCATGGTATGATGTGTAGACACAGCCCCCCTCGCGAATGGAAGTTGCATAGCACAGTAATCATCGCCGGTGATATGATCGATGATTGGTTGGATGATCGGATAATTGAGCCCGAGGAACAAGGAGTGGTTGCCGAGGCTGTAAACCCGCCTCCAGTTGAATACGCCTAGCCCAACGGAGCTGGGATCTTTCTCGAACATGAAGCAGTCATAGCCATCAATGTCACGAACGCCCCACGCATTGTACTGCATGTGGTTTGATGTAATGGTTTGGTCAATTTGGTACGTGCGAATGAGCATCAAATGACCGCCATCAGCTGAACGAGCGATAAACCACCACCCATCGGCTGGTATGATTCCAGGTCCTGGAATCATGAAGGCCAGCGCATTTGCATCTGCTGCAACAATTCAAATTGGAGACCGAAAGGACAAAAATAAACAATCATGTTCAGAGTATGTGTGGAATTAAGATTATTATAACAGTGACACATATCATAGACAGAGAATTGCAATACCGTGGTCATAATCATACCCCAAGTTAAAAAAAATAAGCAAATGGCTTTCACATTCTAGCAATATGTCATGGTTCAAACATCATGTAACAATGAGAGGAAAACAGCTATGACAGCGCCTGCTCATATTCTACCATAGCACTTACTACTACTGTTCCCATATCAACTCTAAGCAATAACATGCGTTGTTATAAAAATCTTGTAAACGAGAGTAACATATAGCAATCATGATGTTATGCTCATAATATGTATTCTAACAATCATTAGATGTCAATTGTTCTCATATCAACTCTAACAATAACATGTGTGGTCATAAGAATCTAGGAAATGAGAGGAACATATAGCAATGATGTGGTTATAGACATGCTATGCATTCTAAATTTGTAACAAATGAACATGCAGTCATATTCATAAGGTAAATATGAGATGAGATAGAACAATTACACGACGGTAGATTCCACCAATATAGGTAGCCAATCTGTGCGTCAACCGCGTAAACGATGCCATCATGCACTATAGCATCAGACAGAAATGTTTCCTCAACAGGATTGATGATGAGCCATAACCATGTATGGCGACCGGATTCCAGATAGACTAATCCCTTGTTGAACAAGGCAATGAGCTTGTAATCCATGTAGTCTTCTGATGGTGTGGGAACTTCACAGATTACAACTTTCTGCAAACAGAGGTCGAGCCAAAAGCTTGACGCGTCTCGTGCGTAGTAGGAAGGAGTGTCCGGCGGGCTACGAGGCTCGATGGCGGCGGTATCCAATGATGGAAGGGTGGTCTCTCACTGGGTGTAGATATCCACGAGACGCCATGGACTACCGGTGTGGTGGATGAGGACGATCCAGTTGGCCTTCATGCCCGCCCAGTAGTGGCCGCGCATGAAGGACAGGCGGACGGGTAGTGGTAGCATGTCGAGGGGCACCATGGCAACCTTCGTAGGATCATGAAGTCGGTGTCTGGGCCACCTGCGAGGATCGGGCATCAGCAAGCAGGGTGTCTTGAAAAGAGCCGACCGGTTGCAGACGAGTAGACGGTACAAAGACACCGAGCATGCGGCCAGATGGACGGTGCTGAGTAGGTCCATACAGATCTGCTCCAAGAGAACATCGGGGAGGGAATTCCAATCGCGGCTCTGCGTGTCAGTCGGTTCTGCCATTGGGGTTTTCGGTGCCTGCGAGCCAGTGGGGAAGTGGATTCGGGCGGGAAAGCGAAGAAGCTTCTCCTCGTGTGGCCGAGCAGTGAGCGGGGGCATATGGTACGCGCGAGCTACCAAGGAAGATGGCGCGGGCGGGCGAGCAGTGAGCGGGGGTAAATGGTGTGCAACCGACGATGGGGAAGAGAGGAGGAAGAAGAGTGGAAGATGGGGAAGAAAGTGCATTCAATCTCAATTCTACTACTCCCTCCGTCTAGGTGTGTAAGTCACCTTACGAAAACGAAATAATCCCAAAACACTTAGGCACCGTACATTAACTCCCTTCTCGTTTTTTGTTTTGTGGCATATCAACCAATAAGATATGTGGGTTGTGCATGCTTTCAATGACTTGAGACTACCAAACATAACCGAGATGGGGAATAAATGGATCGCGAGGACTTCCTTTCTACAGTATCCCTATGCCTCTATGCTCACTTCACTCATTTTGCTCCATACCTAGTCACTTGTTGAAATCTATAGCCAAATGGACATGCCAATGGGAGGGAGTAAGCCCCATGCATGCATGCATGCAACACTCACATGTACACATGGACGCATGCAACACTCACGCACCCATGCAGCACAGAGCACACGACGCAACACACACGCTCACGCTCAAGTGCTCAACCTACTCCCTACGTCTGTGAAAGACTGTACATTTAGAGATTTACACATTGACCAGGGCATAATTAACGCCCAAAAGTAGCAGACTTATGTGTGCATGCAACCATTGAGATAAGAAGATTAAATGAAGGTCGTTGCATCCTGTAATTAAGGATAGACATGTAGCCTAAACCTACAACAGAAGTTGGTGCATTAGTCAATCAGTATCGATTTAGATTAAAGGCTAAACACATTGGAAGTGTAGATGTACATCATGTAGTACACTCTTTGTTGGAAGATCGAGGGAGGACACGTGCATGCACTCACATACACAGCCAGGGCGGTTCGCGCGCAAGGGTTGGACTCGTGTCGCGCCTGCGTAAAGTTTTGTTTAACTGATTTCTTTGCTCTGCCAACTGACAGGTGGGACCCAGAAACCAGGTGACAATTTAACCAGTCAACAAAGTGCCACATCGACTATGTGGCCGGTCAGTAGGGTGCAATACAGTGCTCTACGATGAGCTAGTGATCGCATAATCGCCGCAAAACTATATACAGTGACCGTAAAGAGCGTACTGTTACATACGTTGACCGCCAGTGTATTTTTCTCGTTTCAAATTAAGCCATATTAATTGGAAAGGACGCTGTATGGACTACTACTAGTAGTACTAGTACTGCTTTGATGTGTCCCGTCAACTCGCCGAACGAGGAGAAGCTTGCTTACTACGCCTCTCCCTCGCCCACGCGCGCGGTGGTTCACAGGACGAGGAGAGGGTTTTGACTACAGCGCCCTCTCCCTCTCCCTCGCCCTCGCCCTCGCGGTGGACGTGCAACAGTTCAATCGGTGTCAGATTGCCAGAAGCATATTGTACTGTAGTATCATCATTGTTGGACCTTTCGAAGAGGCGAAGAGCCAAGTGCAAGGTTCACACGAGTACGAACTGTTGAACCTCCCGAAGAGGCAAAGAGCCAAGAGCAAGGTTTTATAGGAGTTGTCGTCCTAGTAGGAGTGTACTAGTACAACTATAGCGAACGATGCTACTCTATGATGCCGCCACATCATGTATATCCAAAACTGTGCCACCTTTTTTTCTCAAAGAGTGTGTTGGAGCCCGTGCAACAACCACACAAATTGCACGTACACATAACACATTTACTAGTAATAAATTCTAAAGTACAAATGCTAGTATGCCACACAATTCATCTCCAACTCATGTGATAAATGTGTGCACGACTAGTCTACATATATTCACAGCGCTACCGTTCACAATTACCGTACTCCACATACACGTTATAGATGGGATACATGTCCTCCCCCAGGTTCCAATCCCAGGTGTTCTTCATGGATGGCACGATCCATAGCGGTGGGCAACGGGAATCATTGTCGCAGCTTTCTAGTCCGGTTCCACACGATGGAGACTCATCCAAGCTGAAGCGGCATAAATCAGGGATAGCGTGTCCCGGCATGTCGTTCATCCGGCGGTGCGCACTGAAGACACAACCATGCTTCATGAACGGCAGGCCTTCCGTGTCGTGCACGGAAGGTGGCATCCGCTTCACAATGGGGTAGTTGTCCCCGATGAAAAGCGAGTACTCTCCAAGAGTGTTCCTCGGCACCCACGTAGCATCATGGGGGTCGAACTCGGCGTCGTTCATCTGGTACACGCGGCATCCCAGATTTGGACACATGGTGACGTACATAGTCAAGGTCCATGCATAATAATGTTGTGCTCAAATGTGGCGGTCAGTAATACTGTGCAACAAATAGTACTACTCCGGTATAGAGGGGGTAAAATAACCGGCTTATTATATATAGCCACTCTTGGCTACATGGATGAGATAGTAAGACATGGAAAAACAAAAATGGTGGCAGCTAGTGGGTTCAAGTCTTCAAGGGGCTAGCTGGCTATATGCGTCCTCCAAGGTAAAAAGTACTCCTACTAGTGCTACAAAGTATACTACTAGTACAACAATGAAAGAGAGGCAAGAGGGTTAAAAAATGGAATACCTTTGTAGATGGTGACTGTCCGATCGTGGTAGATTATGTGACCATGTTGCACATCAGTGGTACCATGGGTAACGACTGCTAAGATAGTTGATCCCAATATGCCAAAGTCAGCTACAAGGTTCCAGGTTAGACCGAATCACGGATGCAAATGCACATCCAGGATCGGCGATCTTATTTTGATCGGGGGATGACTGGTCCCTGCAAAATAATGGAGTACCGTTAGGGATGCAAATGATGGTTTGTGCATTCCGTTTGTAATCTCCCTTACCGTAGGATGTCAACCAGATGAAACAAGTCCCCTGTCTTGTCACCGTGAAGATGCGGCCTAGATGGCGCACGGCGTCTTCGAACGTGTAGGGGTACAAATCTGCCACCGCCAACATGCGCTAGCCTCTGCCGTTACTGCCTCCTCCATTGATGGAAATCCTTATGTCGAACACCGCGATGAGATAGTAATCGTCGTAGCCGCGTCGCTTTGTCGGCGGGTCCACAGTTGCTATCTTCTTCAATCTCATGTAGGCATCATCATACGTATTCTTGCCCAGCCAGTCCGGAAGGCCGGTCCCAATGGTGGAGAAGGGGTCTACCGGAATGGCCGCATTGCTGTGGATGTTGTGCAAAATGATGGTGGTATCTGGCTGGAGGTATGCAAGCCAATCTTCGTTGGCACCGACCCAGACCTATATATAAGACGGTGGGCAGCGGAGAAATTATGGGATGGAAATGGAATAACTATGTACTACATGATCAAACTCCATTACTGACCTGCTCATCGGACAAAATCCGACTACCTCTCAACATGGGCAACTCTAGCGGAGTCAAAGTGCAACCATGGCCAGGAAGTGGTGGACTGTTCGAAGGATTGTCCCATAGAAGAACCTTCTCCTCGAGGATGCATGGAAGACCAACAAGCATGGCCAGTTTAAGCAGTGTCTTGAAAAAGTTGGTGGAGGAAGCACCGAGTCTTGCGGTGGTGAGGACGTCGGAGCGGCGTGCGATTTCTCCCACATGATCGTCGTCCAAGGTCTCCCAGCCCCGACGACAAGGAGAACCGCATGGCGAATCCATGGGAGCAGCGACGAACTGCCTTCTCTTCGGGGGGAGGGGAACTGGCGAGGAGGAGATAAGAGCGTAGTAACCGCAGGGCCTTGTCCCTTCCAACTATAGATCGTTCCTCAATGAAGGGGTGAGGCTATTATTTACTACTAGTACTCCCTCCGATTCTTTTTACTCTGCACAAAAGAGCAGACCCGGATACCAAGGCAGGGGCTCGCTGCATGCTTTCTGGACGGAAATACCCCTCGCACATGGATGGGAGGAGTTAGCAGCTATAAATGCCCCATGCAGCCCATTGGCTGTCCGCCCGCATTCTCCTCTCTCTGCATGCTGCATGGATGTCTCCCTCTCTCTCACATGACTGCATGCGGTGGCGCTGGCCTATGAGAAGCTCGCATGGAGATAGAAATCTTCTCTCCGGAAGTGATTTTTTTGAAAGAAAGGGATTATGGAACTTTATGGGATTGCATTATACTGTAAATAATAGCACTAGTAAGAAATTTTTGGCACTAGGTAGTAGTTTTTGGCGTGGATTAAGAAATTTTGGGTATGTTTTTGCCATTTTTTGTACACGCCAACTAGTGTCAAAAAATGTCTTACATTATGTGACGGAGGAGTACGTACTTGTACTGTAGCAGTATTAGTACTACTTTTCTCAATTAGTAGTGCGATGTACTGTACTTCTAGTCTAGTATAGTATAGTGCACCAGTTTTGAACTCTTGAGTCTCAGGGCCAAGGAGCTACAGTTGGAAGTGGAGGGTACTACTGTTCTCTAGAACCATCGTTGTACTATCAATGCAGGGGAAGTACACCTGCGTAGTGGCCTAGTGGGTACTCTCGGTGCTCTATTCAGCCGCTCCTCTCACGTAGCTGGCCTACTCAGCCGCTCCTCTCACGCACACACTAGCAGCCTGTTTATCAGCGACGGTTACTGCGGGGGCAGAACATTTGAGTTATTTGATACAGTGAGACTAGGCTTTTTTCTTCCATTTGTGGAGGTGTAATGGATCTCGTCAAACTTTGTTAGTAGTTCCTTCTTTATGAATGAGATGAAGCAAAGCTTTTGCCTCCGTTTCAAAAAAAAACACGGCAAGAGGAATTTCTTTTATAGTAGAGCCGATAATGGAGTGAAGTCCATGCATGCAACCCCACAAGCTACAGAGTAGTAGTAGAGCACTTTACGTACAGAGCCATATTGCACAGTTCCCAATGCCCCGCCAGGCTTTTCCGGCTCCTCGGGCTTAATTGGGAGGCGCTAGTTTAAATATGCTACTAGCTGGAAGCTACAAGCGAGGTGCGGCTAGGTCGAGCACGCGAGCCACGGGATGCTGGGAAGGAAAACCCATTCACGTGGCTAGGCTATCCAGTGCTCCCAGATTGTGGGGCCGCACATCCGTTTGACTTCAAAACTCAAACTACCCGTGTAAAATATTGGCTCGCAGCGAAGTGTAGTAGTACTATTTTTTTAAAGGCCGCCGTGCGTTCAGCCGGGATCGAACCCACAAAACGAGGTATACACTCCCGCACTACCTCCGGCCCGTCCACCTAGTCATCCTCGGCCATGGAATGCCTCCGGCAGAAGGCGACGTCAAAACCGCCGATGGTGCGGAGCCCATGTTGCGGCAGCCCGGATGCCAGCTCCGTCCGGCGCTCGCGGCCGCTAGCTAGCCAAGATAGCTCCGTCCAGCTGCTTGTCTGCAAGGTTTGCTAGCTAGACCGGCAAGGCAGCACGGCGGCTTGCTCGCGCGCGCCGCGCTAAGGCCAGCCATCTGGCTCGAGCGAAGGCCAACGCGGCAGCTTGCTCGCTCGTGAGTCACGCTCGGGCCAGCCTGCCAACCCGTGTGGAGGCCAGCGCGGCATCCGGCCCGTCCGGCGGAGCGGCGGCCAACTCGCTCATCACCGGCGCCACCGACGAACACGCATCAATACTGTTTGAAGTAATGTTCAGGAAAAATAATGATTTGAGGGGGAATAACAGGATAGAAGGTCAGATGTGGGTCCCTTGTGTCAACGGTCAAACAAAATGTGTTGGTTTAAGCTGCCTCGTCGGCACGGACATGTGGGCCAACCCTGTCATAAATGGGTTTAAACGAACCTAATCGATAGGAGTACTAGGTAGTTTTTGGCGTGGATTATGAAATTTTGGGTATGTTTTTGCTATTTTTTGTACAATAGATTCCTCCTAGGGCTGGTTGAAAGTGGTAGTTTTTTGTTAAATACTCTACATATTGTAAGTAGGAGTGAAAGTTAAGCTTTGGAAGCCGATAAGCAAGGCTAGTTACATAGTGTATATGTGTACATGATTGAAAGTAAATATCAACCATGAGTGACTAATATCTTGATGGAAAACTCGAAACTATGGAATACTAGGAAAAGAAATGCATGGTTGGAAATAATAGCAATGTTCATGTCCGTTGCGACGAATCATAATTAGAATAATACTTATTCACAAACTTGGTACAAAACACTCTAATTTTGATATAAATATGTCACTAGAGATATATTATGTTTCAATTAGAATATATTCGGTGAGGTCAGGGAGGGATGTGGTTGGTTTTAAGATACTAATTATGAGTTTTTCTGCAAATTGGTAGACAAGTGGGATGTTGGTGAGAAAAGGCAACAACTTACCTCACAATCGTTAGATGTAGATCTAATGGTCAGAAACGACGGATGGCAGACACACCAGCATCACCAACTTACTCTTGTGTAGGAGTACTAGCAAGATCCGTGCATTCACAAAACATCAAGATGCATTTTTTATAAAACACTTGTTGTGACTGACCCTTGCGGGAGTAATCCCATGTGTAAAAACTAATGATATCTCGACAAATATGAGATAAGGTGAAGAGGAGTGGGGTGTGGTGGTGGTTGGTGGTCGAACTGAGCGGAGGCATGGGGATTGATGACGCCGGCAGCGGCCACCAGGCCGGTTTGTTCGAGAGGCTTCCTTTCTTAATTGCTCAACAATGAGGTTTGTTAGAGATAAGGATGAACGAGGGAAGGCCTTGTCTGCAAATGTGGAGAGGGGTGCGGGTATCTTTTAGTTTAATTTCCATCCGTCAGATATAGATCGGACGGTCTATATTGCAAGATGGCACACATACCATCATCACCAACTCGGTTTTTTATAAGAGAAGAAATATAAGTATGGAGATACAAACGTATTATCGATACTTGCTTCCGTAAACTAGCATCTACATTCTATTCAACGCCTCGGCATGTGGGCCCTTAGCACAATGACTTCTCGACTGTGTAAAACAAAGATTTTCCCGTCGCCGACAAGGAGGGGGTGATGGTGGCATGCTTTTTGGCTTGCTCTAGTCCTAGTAGTCATACTAGGTGGTCTAAGCACGTGTAGATTTATTCTTTTTCATGTCTCGTGTTCGGCGTACTTGAAAGTGCGTTATATCGACTAGAGGGGGGTGAATAGGCGATTTTTATGAAAGTCTTCAAAACGTGAGAGTTGTGAAGACAAACAGTGAAGATCATGCCTATTACTATGCAGCGGAAGTTAGATTACACTAGGCCAGCCATGGTCATGTGTTCAATAGAGTGAAAGCGCAATGACAAACAGCTTCAGTGTAATAAGGATCAGGTAGGAAGAAGTTATGAAGCCGAACAGATCATACATTCATGTTGTGAAGACAAAAGATAAAGCAAGCATGCAATGGCTTCACAATGAATAACTGTAAGTGAAAGGAAGTGAAGATGAAACCAGTGACGCGTTGAAGACAATGATTTGTTGGACCAGTTCCAGTTGCTGTGACAACTGTACGTCTGGTTGGAGCGGCTAGGTATTTAAACCAAAGGACACACAGTCCCGGACACCCAGTCAAGGACACTTAGTCCAAGACACCCAGTCCTCACCGTTTTCTCCTTGAGCTAAGGTCACACAGACCTCGCCCAATCACTCAGGTAAGTCTTCAAGGTAGACTCCCAAACCTTCACAGACTTCGTTCACTGACAATCCACAATTTCTCTTGGATGCTCAGAACGCGACGCCTAACCGTCTGGAGGATGCACAGTCCTCAAGTGTAATAAGTCTTCAAATCACACAGACACGAAGACTTAAGTGATGCCCAATTTACTCTGGCTCTAGGTGGTTAGGGCTTTTCTCCTCACTGGGAATTTTTCTTTCAAAGGCTTCGAGGTGGGTTGCTCTCAAACGACAAAAGCCGTGCACTGAAATCTGAGCAGCCAACCGTTTATAGTTGTGGGGGGTGGACTATTTATAGCCACTTGGCAACCCGACCTGATCTGTCCGAAATGACCCTGGGTCACTAAGGAACTGACACGTGTACCAACGGTCGAATTTCGAACTCACACGGCAACTTTACTTGGGCTACAAGTAAAGCTGACTTGTCTGACTCTGGACAAGATTTTCTCTCAAAGTCTTCGCTCGAAGACATAGGATTTGAATTAGGCATCACTTCAGTCATTCTGACTGGTTCTCTTCGACCCCACTTAACAGTACGGTGGTTCCTATGACACAACATGAATGAAACAAAACTACGAAGGATCTAGGTCTTCGAGTTCCAAAAGCTTCATAGGGAGTCTTCTCATGTCATTGTCTTCAATATGAATATCTTCATAAACCACCATTGTCTTCAATGTCTTCGTACATTTTTAGGGGTCATCTCTGGTAGTAAAACCGAATCAATGAGGGACTTCTACCTGTGTTTTCCTGCAATTCTCACAAACACATTAGTTCCTCAGCTAGGTTTGTCGTCAATACTCCAAAACCAACTAGGGGTGGCACTAGATGCACTTACAGTACTGCCATGACTGTTCATGAATAGACGGTAAGTTATTCACGGGGAAACCCTTGTTGAGCGTGTTTGCGAGAGAGAGAGAGAGAGAGTGCGTGTGTGATATGTTAGAGACTGAGGCAATGATAACAGATTCTTTGTATCTATGTGTGTGGAGGATAGAGAGAGACATGTACATGGGGCTTTGTGTTGTGTAACGTGGATACACATATACATAATTAGAGAGTGAGTGTGTGAGATACACATGCAGACATGAGGAGAGATGAGGATCCAGGTAAATGGGTGTCTGTGCGTGTCTGTGTGTGTTTGTGCACGTGTTTGTGTGTGAGAGGGAGAGAGTGTATGTGGAGCAGAGAGACCACTGATGATGTAAACCTAGTATAAGGGAAGGGGGAATGGTGTGACATGTGTAGTAGCGAGATAGCACGGGTGCGGGTGGGGGGAGCAGACTATTTGGAAGAGACATCGAGTGTGTGTGGGGGAGAGGAGTGTGAGAGCGAGAGAAAGAGAGAGCTAGCGCCGGAGAGTGAGAGAGAGAGAGAGAGAGAGGAAGAGAGGGGGCGAGAGGGGTCATTTGTGTCCATAAATGGCGTATAGATAGGGATACAATGTTGATGTTGTCAAAATTGGCCTATGAACGGAGACACAAGGGAAGCGAGTCATCGTGTGTGTGATAGGGACTTCATGAGAGAGCTAGAATAGATGGTGTAGAGAACAATGTGCGAAATCGAGATTGATTATACATTAGGGAGCTATGCAAAGAGTCACGACACATATGTATACAGGGAAGGAGTTGGGGCGGGTCCGCATGTGGGAGAGATAGAAAGAGGAGAGTGGTGCACAAGGAGACAAAGTGTGCTTGTTTGCAGTGGGGGTGGTGTGTGAGGTGAGTGCGCGAGAACCACATAACTAGGGAGATAGATGTTTGTGGGCGACGTTTTGTGTGTATGGGAAATATACACTCTACATAGTGCGTGTGCTTGGGTAAGAGAGGTAGCGGGAGACCTAGAGAGTGAGGGAAGAGATGTGTGCATGCCTGAGAGACAAAGTGATAGAGACCTATGTTGGGGTCCGGACTTTACAAGAGAGAGGGGTGTTAATGTGCTCGTGTGTTGGTGTTTGGGGGAGAGAACGACTTCTCTCTCTGTGTGTGTGGGGGGGGGGGGTTGACTTCAGATAAAGAGTTTGGTGTCTATATTTGAGGGACTTTAGCGTAATTGAGATATTGTGCACTCATGGTTGATCAATTTGTTTCACAGTTTGTACTATGAGATAACGATACATTTGAACATGTGTGATATACCTTGATGTACCAGAATTACAAACCTAAGATTGGAAATTTGGAATTCGACTCCATCATTAGCTTTTGTAATTCATTTAAACGGAGGTACATTTTTTAAGCCGGGATTTCGTGATTTCAAATTCATATATCAAACCTAGAGATATACACATATGGGCATGTTCAAACTTTATAAGCATCCACTTTATTCATACACATACACATTTTTGCTTTTGTCATCATATTTAGGATAAACACATTTGGAATTTCATTTGAATTGGACCGTATGATGGTATTTTCTTGTAGTAGCTCAATGATCCATATTTGAATTGAATGGACAATCTAAGTTTCGAGTTGGAGACATTGATTTTCAGAACTTGCACATTTTTTTGCATGCAAAACAAAAAAATTGTCAGCCATGATATCATAGTCGGCCGCACGAGAGCAGAATTCTTATAATTTTAGGTGCCAAAAGCTTTCAAACTTCCCGCTCACATCAAAATATCACGCGCACGAAAGTTTAGCCCTGCGATATTCTTGTTTTACCCCTGCCACATGAATGGAAAAGGGCTGCTTTGGTAACTCCATTGTTTTCCCCTCTTTGCCCCCAACATTCTTCCCCAGAGCCCCTCCCCTTCCCCTCCCGGACCCCCAACCACGGAAAGCCGCTGAATCTAGTCCTCCGCCGTAGCGGTGGACCTCACACCCCACCGGATCTACCTTCCGCACCTTGGAACCCCCAACTGCCAACTCACCACTTCACCGGAGCCGCTTCAGCGACTGGCTTGTCCACCGCTCCAGATCTCCTTGACCGCCATCATGGTCCACCACACCGGATCTGCTTAACTGACGCCCTCGTCCACCACAGCGTAGGCCCTTCACTGACTCCCTCATCCGCCCCTTCGCTGGCCCTTCATACAAGCCCTCGTCCGCCGCAACAGATCCGCCTCACCGAAAGCACTGTACAACGCGCCCGCCGAAACCTTCGTCCAATGCACCGGACCCGCTCCACGGACGCCATATTCAACTCCACCGGACCTACTTTACCGACGTCGCAGCCTCATCAGGTTATTTCGATTTGTACTCCTTCGTTTTTTCTCTTTATCGTGCAACTGTTCACTTACCACAGATGAGCTTTCTTGTATGTAGACAGGCGCCGTAACCATAGCACCGGAGCCGCTTCAGCGACGGCGACAGCCGGCCCAAACTCAACCGCAACACGAGCACCATCAACGATCCTTAGCTATCAAGTATGACAACTATACCCATACGCCGCCGAGAATCAGGTACTATTATCCAACGGCCGGCGCCTACGTTCACTTTCCTAGCATAAGCACCGCACATTTGAATTTCTTTAGGGCATCATTCAGTTTTTCATGAGACGCGTTATTCTTCTTGCACCTGTAGGGCCATACTTCTGGCAGTGAACATGTTACATGTGCTAAATTACATACCAGTGCACATATAGTTAATATGCTTTAGTTTTGTTCTGATGCCACCTGTTGGTTCCATCAGTCTGCTTAATGTTCTCTATGCTTAATTACACATCAGCAAACTAGCATGTGGTTCCGCTGCTTTTTGTTCGTTTTACCCTACATTTTCAGATGCTAGCTATTACATCACTACTCCGAGCCTCCGTTCATTACTTGTTTGTGTGTTCTTGATCTTCCCAAGTTGCATGACTAATTTGATGCTTCTATTAATTATGGAGCTGCCAACCCCATCAAGCAAAATATTTTTCTTTTGGGGCTGGCACCTCGAACAAGCATAAAAATAGAGGGAAGCAGGTATACTCCCTCCGATTCTATTTACTCTGCGCATAACTCTTGACCCGCATACCAAGGAGGGCACTAGTTTAATTTTTCTGGACTAATTTGCCAATTAATTAGGGCAGAGGCGGATGGGGCGGGGCACAAAAGGAAACCAGCGCTAGGAATCGGCAACCCGCAGACTAATACAAGAAAACTGAGAAAAAGTTATACGCAAAGTAAAAAGAATCGGAGGGAGTATTGTCGTGTATGCACACACCCTTCTTTCATTAGTTTAGATGAACCATTGATGATCAATTCGGACCAGTGCATGCGACTAAAATTAATTTTACCTAAATAGATGGTGCAGAATAAACTACAACAACTAGATTTGCAACCACAGGATGCTGACGATATCTTCAAAGAACATTGCAACAGCAGCTAGGCTTCACAGCAACATATGGTAAGCCAGTGTGTTTTAGTACATGTGAAATGTAATGCGAGTGGGCTGCTTTCTTGGCTTGTGCCCTCAACGTGTAATCCTACCGAATTACAAATAGTTCAGTTGTTTGCTTTGCTGTATTGCTTGATTCGAATGCTTATTTGTTGTTACGCTATACCTGAATTGGCCAATATGTCAGCAGTGCCTGTTGTACTATCGTAAAGAAATGCATGCCTATTTCATTTGAGTCCTTAACTTTTCCTCTCAAATTCATCACAAGACTGTCTTCGTAGTTTACATGAAGCCACACTGTTAGATGCCTTGGCAACTTAAATATAGCGGTTGTACACTCCCGTTCAACTAGGGATGTCAACTGGGTCCGGTTTAATCCCGATTAAATTCCACTAGTGGTATGATAGTTCAAAAGAGTTTTTGTTTTTTTGAGGAAAATGAACTAGGGAGGTAGAAAAAACTAACTAGATGGGACTGGCAGATTTCATTTATTTGCCACTTACACCCCTAGTTTCATCTTACCATTTTAATTTCTTTTCAGCTGATGCTGCTTCGAACCATTTAAATATAGTTTTCCATGCTCAGCAATAATTCGTCCCTCATTTACCATGTAAGCTTACTGCGTGCATCATACGATAACTATCTCTTACTGATGTCCAGCGGAAACCTTTCAGGATGCCGTTCACACTAGGACACAATGTACAACCCCAGAATCTATTTGCGGAAGCAGTGCGCCATCCATGTTACTAGTGTTGGGGAACGTAGTAATTTCAAAAAAATTCCTACGCACACGCAAGATCATGGTGATGCATAGCAACGCGAGGGGAGAGTGTTGTCTACGTACCCTCGTAGACCGACAAAGGAAGCGTTATGACAACGCGGTTGATGTAGTCGTACGTCTTCATGGCCCGACCGATCAAGCACCGAAACTACGGCACCTCTGAGTTCTGGCACACGTTCAGCTCGATGACGATCCCCGGACTCCGATCCAGCAAAGTATCGGGCAAGAGTTCTGTCAGCACGACGGCGTGGTGACAATCTTGATGTTCTACTGTCGCAGGGCTTCGCCTAAGCACCGCTACAATATTATCAAGGATTATCGTGGAGGGGGGCACCGCACACGTCTAAGAGAACGATCATGAAGATCAACTTGTGTGTCTAGAGGTGCCCTCCTTCCCCCGTATATAAAGGAGCAAGGGGGGAGGAGGCCGGCCCTAGGAGGGGCGCGCCAGGGTAGTAGGATTCCTACTCCAAGTTGGACTAGGTTTCCTCCTTTCCTAGTCCAACTAGGAGAAGGGGGGAAAGGGGGGAAGAGGGGAAGGAAGGGAGAGAGGGGCCGCACCCCAAACCCCTTGTCCAATTCGGACTGGGCTTGGGAGGGGCGCGCGCCACCTCCTGGTCCTTCCCACTAAGGCCCATTAAGGCCCATTGCTTCTTCCTCGTATTCCCGTAACTCCCCGGTACCTCCGAAAATACCCGAATCACTCGGAACCTTTCCGACGTCCCAATATAGTCATCCAATATATCGATCTTTACGTCTCGACCATTTCGAGACTCCTCGACATGTCACCGATCTCATCCGGGACTCCGAACTCCTTCGGTACATCAAAACATATAAACTCATAATATAACTATCATCGAAACCTTAAGCGTGCGGACCCTACGGGTTCGAGAACAATGTAGACATGACCGAGACATGTCTCCGGTCAATAACAAATAGCAGAACCTGGATGCTCATATTGGCTCCCACATATTCTATGAAGATCTTTATCGGTCAGACCGCATAACAACATACGGTGTTCCCTTTGTCATCGGTATGTTACTTGCCCGAGATTCGATCGTCGGTATCTTAATACCTAGTTCAATCTCGTTACCGGCAAGTCTCTTTACTCGTTCCGTAATACATCATCTCACAACTAACTCATTAGTTGCAATGCTTGCAAGGCTTATGTGATGTGCATTACCGAGAGGGCCCAGAGATACCTCTCCGACAATCGGAGTGACAAATCCTAATCTCGAAATACGCCAACCCAACATGTACCTTTGGAGACACCTATGGAGCTCCTTTATAATCATCCAGTTACGTTCTGACATTTGGTAGCACACAAAGTGTTCCTCTGGCAAATGGGAGTTGCATAATCTCATAGTCATAGGAACATGTATAAGTCATGAAGAAAGCAATAGCAACATACTAAATGATCGGGTGCTAAGATAATTGAATGGGTCATGTCAATCACATCATTCTTCTAATGATGTGATCCCATTAATCAAATAACAACTCTTTTGTTCATGGTTAGGAAACATAACCATCTTCGATTAACGAGCTAGTCAAGTAGTGGCATACTAGTGACACTCTGTTTGTCTATGTATTCACACATGTATTATGTTTCTGGTTAATACAATTCTAGCATGAATAATAAATATTTATCATGATATAAGGAAATAAATAATAACTTTATTATTGCCTCTAGGGCATATTTCCTTCAACCAGATGGTAGCAGTTCAGAGGCAACACCGCCGGAGAGCAGTCTGAGCACAGTTATTATAGTGCTTGAGGCTCTACTAGAGGCAGAAAGAGATGGTGTGGCTGCCATGAATGAGGTAATATTTATCTTGAGGCTGGAAATTACGGAATTAGCAGGCACGCATTATGCAAGCAACCCAAGAATTGGAGGAAGTAAGAATGTTGCATTTGAAGATGGAGGAGGTCCTGCTGTTTCTGCTATCTGAAGCCCAAGATAATCCCGGTTCTTCTTTAGATACCAGTTCAAATTTTCATTAGATTATTGTACTTGCATGTTGTGTCATGTCTCTGAATGGATTATGTTGCAAGACCCCCTATGTTGTCCATGTGTTGTAATGATCCAAATTTTTTAGGTGAGGTAATCCTCAGAACTTGTATGATTGACATAAGGTGAATTGTTTATTGTGTGAGCATATTGTATTGGATGAAATAACTGTTTGACTCAGAGTGTATCCAACCTACTTAATTCGAAGATCACGGCATTTCTAAATCATAATCATATATAAAGGTGGAATAAATCTTTGTTGTGGTTTTGAAGAAATAAATAACAATATGTATAATTATCTGTGGATATTCGTAATCGAATACAAATTGGATTTGAATTTAGTTTGCCAGGTCCCAGGGCAAACGTGAATGCTAATTCTCCCAAGTTTTGAACGAAGCGGCTAAACACCCACTATAATTTGTGGGCTGCTCGAAGCAAGTGTTTGCGAGATGGAAATTACTGTCTACCCCTGACACTTGACATCCTTATCGATAGGATTTACACTGCTGTCGATAGATGTAGACTAGTAACTTCAATCAGACGTGACACGACGGCCTCTGAGCCCATTCAGACATGGTGGGCGCCAAACGTGGGTGGCAAAACACATTTGATTCAAGCTCGTCCGAAAGACATGTGTCTCTTCCTCCATTTCCCCATTCATACACGGAGGGCGGCAAAACAAACTCTCCTCGTCCGAAATCAATGTAGGCTTATATTTTAAATAGGGGCGGATGTGTAACTTCCATCAGACGTGACACAATCACCCTACCTGTCAGCCTCGTTCATACACCGTGGGCGCCAACCGTGGGTGGCAAAACACCCTCTCCTCACCCGAAATAGTTACCGGCAAATATTTGGGAGATGCGAGATTACCGTCCTATCCCCAACCGACGCGATGTCCGAAATTTTAAACGGGGGATAAATTCGTAACTTTCCCCATTTCAGAGAAGCGCGTCCCAAAGTTTGTGATCCCCCTCCCCTCGATTTCCCCATTCATACACCGTCGTCAGCACGACAACCTCCGCACTGCGGCCAACCTCCTCCGTCCGCCACCACATCCTCCACCTTGCCGAAGCCGCTACCCCTACCCCATCGTCCACTGCAAGAGATGGACGTCTCTCATCCACGGTGCTGGACCAGCATCCTTTCATCGCCTCCTCTCGCTTCATCGGCGTCATCGTCCACCTTGCTGTTCCCGCTCCTACGACCGCCTCGTCCACGACAACAGGATATATCCCCCGACTCGGCCGTCTGCCATCTAAAGTCTTCTTCCCTGCCGCCGACAGCCATCGCACCCGCAACACCCTCAACGTATCAGCATAGGCCTACACGGCATCGCAAGAGAGGTGGTACTCTTCCATATGTGCTTAAGTTATTGATCTGACCCAGAAAATAGATCGTAATTTGTTATTGTACTTTTCTTGTCCGTACCAAATGGTAGTGGCTAGTTGAAAGCAAACATTGGTTGCGAAGTAGCTTTGTCCGGTTTGCACCTTCAGATCCGCCATGGCACGGGCACTATACTCGTAAAGCTTAGGGTTTCCCCCTTTATATTCACTACCATCATCGTAGGTGCTTCGTGTCGTGCTAGCACTGCTCCTCAAGACCTCAACCCAAAGCATACGTGTTGAAATACAAATCTGATATGATGCTCATATCACCAAAACAGAGAACGTTTAATTGGTCACCTAATGTTCCTATATTCGTTTCGAAAAGCATGTGCGCCACCCACTGGTCCAGCTAGTTCCACTTTCCTGATTTTTCTCTTGATGCTTAGGGTTTTCCCCTTTTATCTACTCTACTATGATCTGCGTAGGTGCTTTCTGTCGTACTAGCATTACTCCACCCTTCAAGCTAAACAACACAACACTCAGAATTCGAAAGCTTAGTTGTTCAAATATGGTTGTGATATGATACTGATATTAGTTAACCGACACATTTAATTGGTTAGCTAAAGGTCCCACTTGAGTTTCCAAATGCATGTCGCGACATATAGAGAGACAGCATAATTGCATTTGTTTGTCACTTGTTGACCGTACTTTCTTGTCCATACCAAATCTTAGTTGTTATTTCAAAGCAAACATCGGTTTCTAACTACCCTTTGCGCGGTTTGCAGCTTCAGATCTGCCATCCCACTACCACGGTCAACACTGTACTCATCATGCTTATGTTTTCCCCATTTTATGATGACCACAATCAGCCTACGTGGTTCGTGTCGTAATAGCACTGCTCCACCCATCGAGCTAAACAAGCTTAGTTGTACAAATTCATATATGATATTATTGCTGATATTAGTAAAACTGAGAGATGTTTAATTGGTTAGCAAAATGTTCCTACTTTAGTTTCGAAATGCATGTGAGCCACATATGGAGAGACCGGAAAGAATAGTATTTCTCTGTGTGCTCTGGTTCATCATGCGTGGCCAACCGACATTGTATTAAAAGACTTGTAATATCTTCAATCTGCTTGCTCTTCTGCTCTTCTTTAAGATGATACTCTTCTCTTGTGGTCGACTGGTCAGGTCGAGTTGTTCTCCCTTAGTATATTTTGAATCTGTCAGGTCAGGTCGACTTGTTCTTCTTTACTTATGTTGAAGCTATCATCTGTGAAGTGTCATCACTTCTGGAGCTCTCATATTTTGAGTAGTAGGCCACATTATATTAATGCACACAACAAATTACAGCATGCATGGCATCTTTTAAAAGAATTGCAGAGATAGCACAAAGGGGTTTACAGGGAGGCAGTATTGGATTAGAATCACTTCTGCATTACATAGAAAATCTCACTTGTTTTTATGTTTTCATGCATGTCAGATATTGAACATTATCAAAATGAATATGAGAATGGGCGCACAAGAGGAATATTGTGGAATGATCCACTGCCTAACAAACTTGGCATGGTGGAGGATGGCCTATCTTATTCACCCATCAAGGTGCTTGCTCTAACTTTGCAAAGTTGTATTGGTCGCACATATTTTGCTTCTGACCTCTTGCATTACTTCTACTTTGTTACACCATCTGCTTAGTTTAAGCATCATATATGAGTATATGCCATACCTATCCATTTTTTGTACCTATTCCATGTGTCGTCACACTATGTTTTTCCAGTCAAATGTTGTTCTTTCGTAATAGGTGTCCAAAAGGAAGAGGGTGAGTGCAGGTCGTCAAGGAGTACAAACTAGGTATTTGGAAAAAGTAGTGATACATGTTAAATCAGATAGATCAACAGCCATAGAAAACACAGGCCCAACTGTACCACACTTTACCCCTACTCTAGTGGCCAAACCCCTATTAGAACTGCTGGGAGCCCAGCGTCAGGTACTGTCTATGATATCAATTCAAAATTTGAACTCCTAAATTTCTACTTGTGCCTTACCTTCTCTCTTGTATGAAAACTAATTTCAGATGAATCTCCTTGCTCAAAGGATCATACGATCTCAAAACAATAATGGGCTCTGCATTGCTCTTGTTAGTACCTCTCTCCCTTTTGCCTTGTAACGCTGTACTTAATTAATTGCTATTTGATTATGTATCATCAGTCTGCACCTGAGCTTCATTATCCTCTGTTTCTTCCAATATTATTTGATCTATATTTACACTTTGCAAAATGTAGAATAATGGCAACGCTTATAAAGAATTTCCTTTGGGGAATTTATTGAATTATCCTTCCATCAACATGGAGAAGGGCTTTGTCCAGCCCCTGTTAACATGTAATGTAAGTTCATCCTTCTCAAGCCTTCAAACTTTGTTCTAGTATAGATTTGGATAGGCATCATTTCCTCCACTTTTGTTTGCTTTGTTGTTTACATCTGATTGGATGTTTGCAACAACTACCAGTTTCAAATTGTAGGTGTAAAAACATGTTCCTTATGCAGAACAGATCCATTTATTTGCGTATACAATTGTGAAACCTGTTACGTGTCTCCTTGTTTCTCTTTCAGACTCGTATCTCTTACGCCAGGCAGAACTTTAGGGAAGATAGTGAGCCAAACCATCTTGAGGACAGCAAGATGACCCCAAGGTCCTATCTTGATGAAGACAGTGAGTTGAAGCTACTCACCAGTAGGTGTGAGACAACCTCTGTGCAGTCGCTGCCTCAATCAGTTCGACTTCTTGAGTCTTGACTTAAAGCGGAAAGGCTTGCTTCAGCTCAGCTCCGACTTGAAATCAAAGATGCAATGAAGATGTCAGAGGACTGCCATGCGCACCATCATGCCTTAAATCTAGTGTTGATGCATCTATCGTTGACACAACTGAGGTCTACTCAACTTCTTCACCTGTTTTGGGGGGGCGACCTGGCCAGGCCTAGTGCCTTCCGAAGTGCTCTCAGTTTTGTATATTCTTTTGTCGGCGCGTTTATTTGCATTGGTGGTGAACTTTGATGCCCAGTGGATGTAATATGTGTGATAGCCGTGATAGCCTAGCGTAAGTTGCTTGCTTATTTATGTCCTTGTTGTCTTGTTTATTTGTTTGCTTCTAGTCATTGTAGTTCTTTTTCCGCGGTTTGCTAGTGGTTGCAATAACCTATTTTTAAAACTAGGCCACAATAACCATGGGCTAATATTTACTGTAGTGACACTAGGCCTCCTACGGGCCGTAGAAACAGTGGGCCTTCAACGGGCCATAGAAACAGTGGGCCTTCTACGGGCCGTATCATCAATGGGCCTTATACGGGCAATATGATCGATGGCCAAACATGGGCCAATAACAGGCCACATTATGGCCGTAAACGGGCTAGAGTTGGAATCGTCCGTTCATGGGCCGACCATAACGGGCCATCATTAATAGGCCGTATTTGATGACGCTATGAAAACGACCCAACGTATTAATGGACCACAAACGGGCCGACTGTAACCACGGGCTGAATTTGGCCCACAAGCAGAAAATGATAGTAACGGGCCGTAAGTAAACGAATGCTCCAAATGAGCCCAAGAATAAATGGGCTCTGAGAAGGTCGAAAGATAACATGGGCTGGAAACGGCCCAATGGAATAACGGGCCATTGATGGGTATAAAGTGATACACGTTCATCACGGGCCAGTTTCACCACGGGCCGTTAATGGGTGTAAAGTGATACACTGTTCCTTACGGGCCAGTTTCACCACGGGCCGTTAGTAGGCCAAGAGTTACATAGGGCCTCATATGGGCCGAAAGACGTCATGGGCCATACATGGGCCAGAAGTGAAAACGGGCTGGAATCATATTGGATGGCCCAGATGACGTTACTAGGCCTAATTCGAATAGGGCATGATGGGCCTTGGGTTAGCGGGCTGTAAATCGGCTATATTCGAACAGGCCGTTAACAGGCTTTCCATGGGCCGGCCTGCCAGCTTTTGACCAAGTCAAACGGGCCGGCCTTTTCACAGGAATGGGCCTCTGTTGGGCCGTGCCATTTGTCGACGTATCATAGGCGCCTTCCGTCCAATGAGTGGTTGACATCTGTCCCAACGATGAGTCGACATGTGTTTCCTCCAGCCAATGATGATTTTACACGTGGAAAATCCCCATGGTCGGGGTTGTTAACGGGTTATCGGATCCAAAACCCGACCTGATAGCTTAACGGCGTTCCGTTACGATGGATGCCACATGTCGGTCACCCTTGACGAAAGCACTTCTATGACGCGCGATTTATTGTCATGGAAGTGGACACTTCTGTGATGATAATTTTGGTAATGTCATGGAACACTTCTACAACAGCACATGTATGACTATCTTGATTCTGTCATAAATTTTTCATGGATGTACATGCATGACAAAAAAAGCGACCTACTGTGACAAACACGTATCATCACGAAAGTGTATTTTTTGTAGTGACAACGTGAGGAAGTTTATGGTTTTGCAATTTGAGCATAATAATTTCTTTAGAAATGAGCTTAAGGAACAAAAACGTTTTATGAGTTATATGAATAAAGAGCTCGATGATATGTCTAAAGAATTTGATGGTATAAGTCCCAAATTACTCATCTTGAAAAATTAACTGCTGAAATTTCGGATATGCAAGCTACCTTAGTTAATAAGATGGCCGCTAAACCGGATTCCTATGAAAATAATGAGGAAGATCTAAAAGTTATTGGTGTGTCCCCTATTAAATCTTTGTTTTGCAATATTAATCTTGATAATGATGGGACTGAATATGATCCACCTTTACCTAGAAAGCGTTCTAAAAATTCGGAGTATTTAGATCTTGATGGTGAAATTGATAAAAGTGGGATTAAAAGAAATAAAACCCTAGATGATGCTAAACCCACTATATTGGATTTCAAGGAATTTAATTATGAGAATTGATCTTTAATTGATTGTATTCCCTTGTTGCAATTCGTGCTAAATTCTCCTCATGCTTATAGTCAAAATAAAGCCTTCACCGAACATATCGTTAATGCCTTGATGCAATCTTATGAAGAAAAACTTGAGTTGAAAGATTCTATCCCTAGAAAACTTTATGATGAGTGGGAACCTACTATTAAAATTAAAATTAGAGATTATGAGTTTTATGCTTTGTGTGATTTGGGTGCTAGTGTCTCTACTATTCCCAAAACATTGTGTGATTTGCTAGATTTCCGTGATTTTGATGATTGCTCTCTAAATGTGCATCTTGCGGATTCCACTATTAAGAAACCTATGGGAAGAATTAATGATGTTCTTATTGTTGCAAATAGGAATTATGTGCCCGTATATTTTATCATTCTTGATATAGATTGCAATCCTTCTTGCCCTATTACTCTCGGTAGACCTTTCCTTAGAACAGTTGGTGCAATTATTGATATGAAGGAAGGGAATATTAGATTTAAATTTCCATTAAAAAAGGGCATGGAAAACTTTCCTAGAAAGAAAATAAAATTACCATATGAATCTATCATGAGAGCCACTTATGGATTACCTACCAAAGATGGCAATATCTAGATCTATTCTTGCTTGTTATGCCTAGCTAGGGGCGTTAAACGATAGCGCTTGTTGGGAGGAAACCCAATTTTATTTTTATTCCTTGCTTTTTGCTCCTGATTAGTAATAAATAAATTATCTATAATCTGTTTTTTTTGTGTTTTTTGTGTTTAATTAGTGTTTGTGCCAACTAGAACCGTTGGGAAGACTTGGGGAAAGTCTTGTTGAACTTGCTGTAAAAAACAGAAACTTTAGCGCTCACGAGAACTGCTGTCATTTTTATTTGGAGAGCTCTATTTAGTTAATTTTTTTTAAGATTATTAATAGATAAATTCCTCACGTCCAGGAATTTATTTTAGAATTTTTGGGGTTCCATATCTCGCACTAGCTACAGATTACTACAGACTGTTCTGTTTTTGACAGATTCTTTTTTTTGTGTGTTGTTTGCTTATTTTGATGAATCTATGGCTAGTAAAATAGTTTATGAAACATAGAGAAGTTGGAATCCAGTAGGTATAACACCCATATAAATAAAGAATGAGTTCATCACAGTACCTTGAAGTGGTCTTTTGTTTTCTTTCGCTAATGGAGCTCATGAGATTTTCTACTTTAAGTTTTGTGTTGTGAAGTTTTCAAGTTTTGGGTAAAGATTTGATGGATTATGGAACAAGGAGTGGCAAGAGCCTAAGCTTGGGGATGCCCATGGCACCCCCAAGATAATGTAATGACACCTAAAAGTCAAATCTTGGGATTCCCCGGAAGGCATCCCCTCTTTCATCTACTTCTATCGGTAACTTTAGTTGGAGCTATATTTTTATTCACCACATGATATGTGTTTTGCTTGGAGCGTCCTTTATGATTGAGTCTTTGCTTGTTAGTCTACCACAATAATCCTTGCTGTACACCCCTTTTGAGAGAGCCATACATGATTTGGAATTTGATAGAATACTCTACATGCTTCACTTATTCTTTTGAGCTTTATAATTTTGCTCTATGTGCTTCACTTATATCTTTTAGAGCACGGTGGTGGATTTGTTTTATAGAAACTATTGATCTCTCATGCTTCACTTAGATTATTTTGAGAGTCTTAATAGCATGGTAATTTGCTTAAAATCCTAATATGCTTGGTATGCAAGATTAATAATAAAACTTTCTTATGAGTGTGTTGAATACTAAGAAAAGTTTGATGCTTGATGATTGTTTTGAGATATGGAGGTAAAAATATCAAAGTCATGCTAGTTGAGAAGTTTTGAAATTTAGAAATACATGTGTTGAGGTTTGCAAGTCCCGTAGCATGCATGTATGGTAAATGTTATGCAACAAATTTGAAACATGAGCTGTAATTTGATTGTCTTCCTTATGAGTGGCGGTCGGGGACGAGCGATGGTCTTTTCCTACCAATCTATCCCCCTAGGAGCATGCGCGTAGTACCGAGGTTTTTGATGACTTGTAGATTTTTGCAATAAGTATGTGAGTTCTTTATGACTAATGTTGAGTCCATGGATTATACGCACTCTCACCCTTCCATCCTTGCTAGCCTCTTCAGTACCGTGCATTGCCCTTTCTCACATTGAGAGTTGGCGCAAACTTCACCGGTGCATCCAAACCCCGTGATATGATACAGTCTTTCACACATAAACCTCCTTATATCTTCCTCAAAACAGCCACCATACCTACCTATTATGACATTTCCATAGCCATTCCGAGATATATTGCCATGCAACTTTCCATCATTCCGTTCATCATGACACATTCATCATTGTCATATTGCTTAGCATGATCATGTAGTTGACATAGTATTTGTGGCAAAGCCACCGTTCATAATTCTTTCATACATGTCACTCTTGGTTCATTGCATATCCTAGTACACCGCCGGAGGCATTCATATAGAGTCATCTTTGTTCTAGTATCGAGTTGTAATCATTGAGTTGTAAATAAATAGAAGTGTGATGATCATCATTATTAGAGCATTTTCCCAAGTTAGGAATAAAAAAAAGAGAAAGGCCATAAAAAAGAGAAGGCCCAAAAAAAGAGAAAGGCCATAAAAAAGAGAAGGCCCAAAAAATGAGAGAAAAAGAGAGAAGGGACAATGTTACTATCATTTTACCACACTTGTGCTTCAAAGTAGCACCATGATCTTCATAGTAGAGAGTCTCTCATGTTATCACTTTCATTTGCTAGTGGGAATTTTTCATTATAGAACTTGGCTTGTATATTCCAACAATGGGCCTCCGCAAGTGCCTTAGGTCTTCGTGAGCAAGCAAGTTGGATGCACACCCACTAGTTTCTTTTGTTGAGCTTTCATACATTTATAGCTCTAGTGCATCCGTTGCATGGCAATCCCTACTCCTTGCATTAACATCAATCGATGGGCATCTCCATAGACCATTGATTAGCCTCGTTGATGTGAGACTTTCTCCTTTTTTTTCTTCTCCACATAACCCCCCTCCATTATATTCTATTCCACCCAAAGTGCTATGGCCATGACTCGCGCTCATATATTGCGTGAAAGTTTATAGTTTTGAGATTACTAAAGTATGAAACAATTGCTTGGCTTGTCATCGGGGTTGTGCATGATGATAGCATTCTTATGTGACGAAAATGAAACATGACTAAACCATATGATTTTGTAGGGATGAACTTTCTTTGGCCATGTTATTTTGAGAAGACATAATTGGTTAGTTAGTATGCTTGAAGTATTATCATTTTTATGTCAATATGAACTTTTGTCTTGAATCTTTTGGATCTGAATATTCATACCACAATTAAGAAGAATTACATTAAAATTATGCCAAGTAGCACTCCGCATCAAAAAATCTGTTTTTATCATTTACCTACTCGAGGACGAGCAGGAATTAAGCTTGGGGATGCTTGATACGTCTCCAGCGTATCTATAATTTTTGATTGCTCCATGCTATATTATCTACTGCTTTGGACATTATTGGGATTTATTATCCACTTTTATATTATTTTTGGGACTAACCTATTAACCGGAGGCCCAGCCTAGAATTGTTGTTTTTGCCTGTTTTAGGGGTTCAAAGAAAAGGAATATCAAACGGAGTCCAAACGGAATGAAACCTTTGGGAACGTGATTTTCTGACCGAATACAACTCAGGAGACTTGGACCCCATGTCAAGCCAATTAACCGGAGGCCACAAGGTAGGGGGCGCGCCTCCCCCCCCTAGGCGCGCCCTCCACCCTCGTGGGGCCCCTATTGCTCCACCGACGTACTTCTTCCTCCTATATATACCCACGTACTCCCAAACAATCAGATACGGAGCCAAAAATCTAATTCCGGAGCTCCGCTGGAGGGGGCATCGATCACGGAGGGCTTCTACATCATCATCCAAGCCCCTCCGATGAAGTGTGAGTAGTTTATTTCAGACCTACGGGTCCATAGTTAGTAGCTAGATGGATTCTTCTCTCTATTTGGATCTCAATACAATGTTCTCCCCCTCTCTCATGGAGATCTATTCGATGTAATCCTCTTTTTGTGGTGTGTTTGTTGAGACCGATGAATTGTGGGTTTATGATCCAGTCTATCTATGAATAATATTTGAATCTTCTCTGAATTCTTTTATGTATGATTGGTTATCTTTGCAAGTCTCTTCGAATTATCAGTTTGGTTTGGCCTACTAGATTGGTTTTTCTTGCCATGGGAGAAGTGCTTAGCTTTGGGTTCGATCTTGCGGTGTCCTTTCCCAGTGACAGAAGGGGCAACAAGGCATGTATTGTATTGTTGCCATCGAGGATAACAAGATGGGGTTTTTATCATATTGCATGAAACTATCCCTCTACATCATGTCATCTTGCTTAAGGCGTTACTCTGTTTTTAACTTAATACTCTAGATGCATGCTGGATAGCGGTCGATGAGTGGAGGAATAGTAGTAGATGCAGGCAGGAGTCGGTCTACTTGTCTCGGATGTGATGCCTATATACATGATCATACCTAGATATTCTCATAACTATGCTCAATTCTGTCAATTTCTCAACAGTAATTTGTTCACCCACCGTAGAATACTTATGTTCTTGAGAGAAGACACTAGTGAAACCTATGGACCCCGGGTCTCCTTCTCATCATATTAATCTCCATCACTTTATTATTGCTTTGCTTTTTTACTTTGCCTTTTACTTTTCACTTTGCATCTCTATACAAACAATACCAAAAATATTATTTATCATCTCTATCAGATCTCACTTTCGTAAGTGACCATGAAGGGATTGACAACCCCTAAGCGTGTTGGTTGCGTTGAGCTATTGTTTTTGTGTAGGTACGAGGGACTTGCGCGTAGCCTCCTACTGGATTAATAACTTGGTTCTCAAAAACTGAGGGAAATACTTATGCTACTTTGCTGCATCATCCTCTCCTCTTTGGGGAAATCCAACACAGTGCTCAAGAGGTAGCATTGGGCTCTAACTGAACCCGAGTGATTGCACTGCAGGCTACGCGTTACTGAACCCGAGCGATCGATCGATGGCTGTTAACTGAAACCGATTGAGCGATTGCTTCGCTACTGCTGCTAACTGAAGCCGATCGATTGGATGAACAGTGAGTGTTGCGCGGGGGGGTGGATGAACAATGAGCGGTCGCGTTGCCTCTGGATGAACAGGACCCCGTGGTGTGGAGGGCTGGATGAACAGTAGACGGTGGAGGGGTGCCCGTGGAGGGGTGGTTGAATAGGACCCCGTGGTGTGGAGGGCTGGATGAACAGTAGACGGTGGAGGGGTGGTTGAACAGTAGCCGGTGGAGTAGCACGCGGTGGAGGCTGGATGAACAGGAGCCTGTGGAGGCTGGAGGAGGTCGACGGTAGCCCGTGGAGGCTGGAGGAGGTCCACGGTGGAGATGAACATTATCCCGTGGAGTCCCGTTTTGCGGTACGCCACACCCCTCCCGATGAATAGGACCCCCGTTTCGACCGTAGGAGGTCCGTTTCGTCCGTTTTGTGGTAGCCACACCCCTCCCGATCAACAGGACCCCTGTTTCGACTGTAGAAGGTCCGTTTCGTCCGTTTTGCGGTACGCCACACCCCTCCTGATCAACAGGACCCCCGTTTCGACCGTAGGAGGTCCGTTTCGTCCGTTTTGCGGTACGCCAGACCCCTCCCGATGAACAGGATCCCGTTTCGAACGTGGCCGGTCGAACACAAGGCCGTTTCCTCCGTTCTGCAGTACACCAGGCCTCGTTTCCATCGCCTGTTCCATCCAAGCTCTCCCGATGAACACGACCATGCATTCCGTTCCGACCCAGCCGGTTGGCTCCCACGCGTTCCATTGCCTCCCGGTGAACACGACGCATTCCGTTGCCTCCCCATGAACACGACGCATTCCGTTGCCTCCCCATGAATACGACGATGACGCCGTTTCTCCGTTCCGACCCAGCCATGTACACAAGCCCTGGCCGTACGTATGCGCGAGTAGGCATTCGAGACCCCGCCCGTATGTACACATACGTGGCCGTATTTTCTTTCTTGCACCCTGTCTGCTGTACGTATGTGTACATGCTATGTGCACGCCTCTACTACGACACGTACGCGCCTCTACTATGACACGTGCGCGCCTCTACATCCAACAGTATATATGTACGTACACGTTCGCGACCAGAATGACAACGCTACATACGCTTCGACAGGTGGGTCCCGATTGTCAAGCACTTCCTTGCGTGCGAAGATGTAGCTGGTGGGTCCCATTAGTCAGGGGCGAATCATTTTTTTTGCCCGGACGCACTTCCTTGCGTGCAAAGATGAAGCTGGTGGGTCCCAGTAGTCAGGGGGCGAATTGTTTTTTTTTGCCCGGACGCACTTCCTTGCGTGCGAAGATGTAGCTGGTGGGTCCAAGCAGTCAGGGGGAAACGTTTTTTCGCGAAATACGGTGGCCCGTCCGGTGGGTCCCCGCTGTCAGGTGGAGGAATCATTATTTTGCGCGTAATAAGGAGGCACTTCCTTGCTGCGGCCGTGGACCCAGCTGTCAGCCTCTCCACGTACAGTCGACGTCCGATGGAAGTCGTTCCTTGACCACGTTGACCATGCCACGCTGAGAGCACCACGGCGATGGACGACGGCGAGGACTAGGATTGGGACGACTCGGAGCCGGGGAAGACGCAGAAGTGGATGCCCACGCGAAGAGGAGTACGAGGGTTCACTGGTTTGGCTGCGGTGTGAGGCTGCTGTCGCCGCAGAATAACATGGGTTGTGGGTGAGTAGAGGGATGGCCTGACCAGCGGCGGGAGTAGTAGGGGGCGGTGAGGCCTCCGCGGCATCACAGCCGGCCACGGGAGGCAGGAGCACGCGGCACGACCTGTGCTGGTTTGTGCGGCTGGAGCAAGAAGACCAGAGGTTGAAGAAGCACTACGGCCGTTGGATGAACATCGTACAGTAAGAGGATCTAGAATCGTTCATATTGACTAAGTTGACAAAGCCCTCCGTCCCCGTCAACTTGGTAGGCCCACAAGTCAGCCTCCCACTATGCTGGGTTCCAGCTGGCAGGGGAATATTCATTTTTTGTGCGTAATAAGGAGACATTTCCTTGCGTGCGAAGATAGCTGGTGGGTCCGACATGTCAGCGGGGGGCATGTTATTTTCGCGAAATACAGAGGCCCTTCCGGTGGGTCCCAGATGTCAGGTGGAGGAATCATTATTTTGCGCGTAATAAGGAGGCATTTCCTTATGTGCGGTCGTGGACCCAGCTGTCAGCCTCTCCACGCATAGTCTACTTCCGATGGTTTCATTCGTTGACCACATTGACCATGACGCGCCGAGCGCATCCAAGGTGGTGGACGATGGCGAGGCCCCAGACAGCAACGAGCCAGAGATGGGAAGACGCGGGAGTAGAGTCGCGGACGGAGAGGTGTACGAGGGTTAACTGGTTCTAGTGCGGTGTGGTTCGACAGTCGGTGGAGAAGAACAGGGGGTGTGGAGGGGTGGAGGGATGGCCTGGCCAACGGTGGAGTAGCGCTTCATTGCGAAGTGAGCTAAGCAGAGCTGCTTGCAGCAGGAGGCGGGAGGTGGTCCCGGTGGCGCTGGAGGAAGAAGACGAGAGATTGAAGATGGATGCCGGTCGTTGGATGTAAATCCAACGGCTAACATGTCAGAATCATTTGTTGACTAAATTGACAACGACTTGCGTTGGCTTCGACCTATTGGCCCACATTTCAGCCTCCAAAAATGTGGCACGTATTCGACCCATTTTTCAGAATTTACAGTCTTTTTTTGCGCGGTAGAATTTACAGTCAAATTGATCTTTTTTTTGAACTACAGCCATTAGCTAGGCTGGGTGAACAAATAATGTAGCGTCCATGCGGCCCATTTATTTTATTTCCTAAAAAATTACAGGCCATTTGCACTTTCCCGAAATACACGATTTTGCTGGGCTGATTCTAATTATAATGTTGGGTTGGGCCAGCAATGTTATCAAAAAATAAGAAGGGGCTGAGCATTTTTTTATAAATATATTTAAATAATAAGTGATATTATTACATTCGTCCTTAAATCTTACCAAGGTTTTGTACGCAATCACTAGGATTTTTGTGCCAAAACAATCCAGGATTTTATTTGTTAAGAAATTATTTTTATAAGTTAATAAGATGTGGGATATTGTTTTCTTACATATGTAAGTATCTGTTAAATATGTGATGACAATAAAAATAATATATAATAACATATAAAATAATTTAAATATATATAATATAGTTAGAAGGGAAACATAAGTTGGACCTGGCGTTCCTATTATTATATAGAAAAATAGAACAGACCTCTACGTTTTCTTCAAAAAAAACATAAATTGGGCTGCCGAAAATAAAACCTCGGATGGGAGGTCCATAGGCCGGTCGATACATGACGACCCTAAGAAAATACAAACAGGCCTATGGACCTCCCATCCGAGGTCATGGGCTGCGCATGTTAAAAATGAAAGCCTAGACGGGGCAGCCCAAAACCACGTCCAACACTTGCCAAAACTTCGTCCCTCGTTTTCTCTGTGTTTCGCACACTCGACATTTTGTGGCCATTTTGACTGTGCATCGTATGAAGATGTGCTATGCATGAATGTTGATCAGCAGGATGTTAACTGGCTGGTAGTTCCATTTTCGACCATGAATAAAACTTCCAACATGATGTTAACCCTGTTTGAAAAGGCCGTGTTAATATAAATGCTCTGCCTCTGAAAGTTGCAGTTTCTTATCTGAAACTGAACTTATAGTTTCTTATCTGAAACTGAAACTTGTAGTTTCTTCTCTGAGAATCACATTGTCTGCACTTTTATACTCCTATGAAACTACAATTTTTAAGTGCTAAAAATAGATCTCTAGAATTCATAAAATACTTCATATGCTCAATAGTGCAAATCTGAAATTCAAAAGACATTCATATCTGAAAGTACTCTCAAAATACACAACACAAAACACAATTCACAACCTGCAAATACTGACAACCCTAAGCTCCTCCCGAAGATTCACAACCTGCCCGACTATTGGGCTGGGGGGGCAGCCCCCTCCTATTCCTCGGCGGCAGATAGCCGCCCCGTGAGACTATGTGAACGGCGAGGGAGACGATGGCGGGGAAGCTTCGTCGGGCCAACTGCTTTTGTCCTCTTGCAGTTGCGTTCGGTCGACGAAGACTCCACCGGCTCGCTCTGGCAGGACACCCTCACAAACGGCACCTTGTAGATGCTCGATCCTTCAATCGCTGGTGGATGCTCCATCTGGGATCGATACTCCCACCACCGCTCCCTCACGATTGGATTCGGTGAATCTGTTTGCTCCATGGCCCAGAGGAGCAGCTCTATGTACTCTGGCGCGACTCCCTCCGGGAGTATCGCCGCCTTTTCGCTCTGTTGCAGATATTTGGCCATGGATGTCGCCGTCGCCGCTAGTTGGTCCTTGTTGTCAAACCGAGACTGTATCTCCAACATCCTAGCTAGCTTCACAGGGTCGCCGTCTGCGATCCTCACGTATCGGTTGTACTCCTCCATTGATCTACTTCTCCACAGCACCTTCACTCGCCGGCGGTGGTTTTTGAATGGAAGAGGAGAGGAGCAGCGTTGGTTTTGGATTAGAACGAGAGAGGAGCGACGCTGGTTTTGGACTGGAACAAGAGAGGAGGGGCGGTGGTTTTGAAATGGAAGAGGAGAGGAGCGGCGCTGCATTTAGATTGGAACAGGAGAGGAGCGGCGGTGGTTTAAGAGGAGAAGAGCAGAAGAGCGGCGCTGGTCTTGGAAATATTTTTTTGTTGTTTTGCATATTTTGGGTCAAAGTTTGACCACGTACTGTATTTGACAAGCAAAATGTGAATGCATGTCACCAAAAATTGTATCGTTTGGTTCGTATCTGAATGTACTTTCAAATTATATTATTTTTGCAATGTATAACATATATTTTATGTACGAAAATCATGGTCAATTATGACCTAGAATAAAAGGGAGACTAGTTAATGTGGGGTCGCTTTCTTAGTTGAAGGGTAAATTGATTTTGATTTCAATCCAGTCACAACGCGCCGGCCCTATCGTCCAATCCTAAATCGCTGCCGCATGCTCCTCTCCCTCTTCTCCATTGCAAAACCACCTCCTCTCCTCTCCATCATCTCCATTCCAAAACCACCGTCTCGCCTCCCCCTCTTCTGATCTTCTCCATTGCAAAACCACCTCCTCTCCTCTCCATCATCTCCATTCCAAAACCACCGTCTCGCCTCTCCCTCTTCTGATCTTCTCCATTGCAAAACCACCTCCTCATGCACGTGGCCTGGAGGCGCAGTTGTCGTCATTTTGATCTGAAGCGCCAGATTATAACATATAACACGAAAAAATGCCACATGACAAGAAATCATAACCTCAATGCCCAAAGGAGGCAACACGAATCCCGACGGACAAACTAGACGAGGAACAAAGCTCAAATTAAAGATAAACTCATAGAAAAGGGGTCCGTCGATAGATGTCCTAATTAACTTAGCCAGCTTGACCTAGATGGCAGCCGAGTAGTCACTATTCGTGCATGTGCCCCCAATGACTAGCCCAACTCAGTTGTCGCTGTTTAACCCTCGCAGTGATTTGAAGCACATGACACCTAATTTTGCGAGATGACAAGAAACCTTTTTTTAGATTTATCACCACAACTATAGCCATGTACAACACAGCCTGCATGATATGTAGATGATAGCCAATCCAGGCGTGTCCGCTGGAGTCTGGTCACATGCATGGATGAACTGATATTCCGTGCCTTGCAGGGATCGTCCAGGCACCAATGTAGTACAACACTTCTCTAGTACTATCGCTCGTCTCCCTCTTCTATTAAGTCACCCGACTTGCGGGGCCGGGGAGTGTGCCTATGGTCGGTTCTCAATTGCCGTCCCACATGTGTGTGCAAAGGCAATATGACGCGCGTTCCATTCAGAGAGCAGCGTGCCAGACCGACCGACCATCTGGGGTGCGACACGAACGCGACGGGCGTGTTGTATACTCCGTACATGTGTACCGCCATTTTCTAGATGCTTTGCTCCATGGCGCAGGCGTAATCCATGGATACAAAATTAGTATACTATATACTATTTAAAAGTTGAGGGCGGGGCTTTTCCTGTGCGGTAGGCCGCGGGGCAGTTCCGCCTAGTCAGTTTGACAGAGACGCGAGAAGACGAGGGAGTAGGCTGTTGCAAACGTAGGGCTGTGTGATTTGACAGCGAGTTACTGCTGGACAGGTGGGGCCCCGTGATCATGGGGGAATGGAAAGCCACTACCCTGCCGTTTGCACGCAGGCAGTTCGCTCCTACTCGTCCCCGCACATCCTTCAATACTACAGCGGTTCGCTCCTAGTCGTCCCGTCCACTCAGATTACGGCAGTTCCACTAATCCTAACCCTCCTGCCAAATCCATGGCGTCCCAAATCTCCACGATCGGCGGTGATTACAAGGTTAGAACCATCACCGGTGATGAGTTCGACGTCATCTACACCCGTTCTTCCGCGACGGTGAAAGGATGCCTTTCTCGCTTCAGACGCATGTTCGAAGACTCAGATGATGAGTGGGTCGCTGGGCTAGATATTGAGTACACCAAAGTCCTGGGACCATAGAAGGATCTAAAGGACAAAGAGAGGAAGAAGCCCATCGTGATCCAGGCTTGGTCTACCACATATGCCATGCCGACGTTGAGTGCCGGGATTTTAAGGACTTCCTCCAGAGCAACCTAGTCAAATTCGTTACTGTAGATTTTGGTAACGATAAAGAAGTCCTGCGTCGGATAGGCCTCGTTGTAGGAAACACCTTCGACCTCCAGAAGAATCGACTGGTGTCCTCTCGTCAGCCTTCAATGCTGACCCTGGCAGGAGCCATGGTTCATCCTTCGTATGGTAAACTGGAGAAACCTCCATACATGTTTCATCGTCATTCATGGCAGCGGAATGTACTAGATATAGACCACATCCACTACGCTGCAATGGATGGCTACCTTTGCTTCAATATCTACAAGGGTTGGATGAAGAGCAATAGCCAAGTGTGCGGTTCAAGCAAAGAAGTATCGGCCAAGAGGAAGAGGGACAAGGACGAAGTCGAGGACGTGGACGAGGAGTCCGAGTATGGTGGCAGTGTCATTGCTCATGGTGGTTCTAATGCAGTGTCTGAAGGAAATATGCCCTAGAGGCAATAATAAAGTTATTATTTATTTCCTTATAATCATGATAAATGTTTATTATTCATGCTAGAATTGTATTAACCGGAAACATAATACATGTGTGAATACATAGACAAACAAAAGTGTCACTAGTATGCCTCTACTTGACTAGCTCGTTAATCAAAGATGGTTATGTTTCCTAACCATGAACAATGAGTTGTTATTTGATTAACGAGGTCACATCATTAGTTGAATGATCAGATTGACATGACCCATTCCATTAGCTTAGCACCCGATCGTTTAGTATGTTGCTATTGCTTTCTTCATGACTTATACATGTTCCTATAACTATGAGATTATGCAACTCCCGTTTACCGGAGGAACACTTTGGGTACTACCAAACGTCACAGGGTGATTATAAAGGAGTACTACAGGTTTCTCCAATGGGACAAGTTGGGTTGGCGTATTTCGAGATTAGGTTTTGTCACTCCGATTGTCGGAGAGGTATCTCTGGGGCCCTCTCGGTAATACACATCACATAAGCCTTGCAAGCATTGTAACTAAGATGTTAGTTGTGAGATGATGTATTACGGAACGAGTAAAGAGACTTGCCAGTAACGAGATTGAACTAGGTATTGGATACCGATGATCGAATCTCGGGCAAGTAACATACCGATGACAAAGGGAACAACGTATGTTGTTATGCGGTCTGACCGATAAAGATCTTCGTAGAATATGTAGGAGCCAATATGGGCATCTAGGTCCCGCTATTGGTTATTGACCGGAGACGTGTCTCGGTCATGTCTACATTGTTCTCGAACCCGTAGGGTCCGCACGCTTAAGGTTACGATGACAGTTATATTATGAGTTTATGCATTTTGATGTACCGAAGGTTGTTCGGAGTCCCGGATGTGATCATGGACATGACGAGGAGTCTCGAAATGGTCGAGACGTAAAGATTGATATATTGGAAGCCTATGTTTGGATATCGGAAGTGTTCCGGGTGAAATCGGGATTTTACCGGAGTACCGGGAGGTTACCGGAACCCCCCGGGAGCCATATGGGCCTTAATGGGCTTTAGTGGAAAGGAGAAAGGGGCAGCCCAAGGTGGCTGCGCACCTCCCCCCTCCCCTAGTCCTATTAGGACTAGGAGAAGGTGGCCGGCCCCCGTCTCCCTCTTTCCCCCTCGGGGAATCCTAGTCCAACTAGGATTGGGGGGGGGAGTCCTACTCCCGGAAGGAGTAGGACTCCTCCTGCGCCCTCCTCCTGGCCGGCGCCCCCCCTCCCCCTTGGCTCCTTTATATGCTGAGGCAGAGGCACCCCAGAGACACACAAGTTGATCCACGTGATCTATTCCTTAGCCGTGTGCGGTGCCCCTAGCCACCATAGTCCTCGATAATACTGTAGCGGAGTTTGGGCGAAGCCCTGCTGCTGTAGTGCATCAAGATCGTCACCACGCCGTCGTGCTGACGGAACTCTTCCCCGACACTTTGCTGGATCAGAGTCCGGGGATCGTCATCGAGCTGAACGTGTGCTCGAACTCGGAGGTGCCGTAGTTTCGGTGCTTGATCGGTTGGATCGTGAAGACGTACGACTACTTCCTCTATGTCGTGTCAGCGCTTCCGCAGTCAGTCTGCGTTGGGTACGTAGACAACACTCTCCCCTCTCGTTGCTATGCATCACATGATCTTGCGTGTGCGTAGGAATTTTTTTGAAACTACTATGAAACCCAACAGTGGCATCAGAGCCTAGGTTATTTATGTTGATGTTATATGCACGAGTAGAACACAAGTGAGTTGTGGGCGATATAAGTCATACTGCCTACCAGCATGTCATACTTTGGTTCGGCGGCATTGTTGGACGAGACGACCCGGACCAACCTTACGCCTACGCTTACGCGAGACCGGTTCCCCCGACGTGCTTTGCACACAGGTGGCTTGCGGGCGACTGTCTCTCCAACTTTAGTTGAACCAAGTATGGCTACGCCCGATCCTTGCGAAGGTTAAAACGGAGTCTATTTGACAAACTATCGTTGTGGTTTTGATGCGTAGGTGAGATTGGTTCTTGCTTAATCTTGTAGCATCCACGTAAAACTTGCAACAACAAAGTAGAGGACGTCTAACTTGTTTTTGCAGGGCATGTTGTGATGTGATATGGTCAAGGCATGATGCTGAATTTTATTGTATGAGATGATCATGTTTTGTAACCGAGTTATCGGCAACTGGCAGGAGCCATATGGTTGTCGCTTTATTGTATGCAATGCAATCGCGATGTAATGCTTTACTTTATTACTAAACGGTAGTGATAGTCGTGGAAGCATAAGATTGGCGAGACGACAACGATGCTACGATGGAGATCAAGGTGTCGCGCCGGTGACGATGGTGATCATGACGGTGCTTCGGAGATGGAGATCACAAGCACAAGATGATGATGGCCATATCATATCACTTATATTGATTGCATGTGATGTTTATCTTTTTATGCATCTTATCTTGCTTTGATTGACGGTAGCATTATAAGATGATCTCTCACTAAATTATCAAGATGTGTTCTCCCTGAGTATGCACCGTTGCCAAAGTTCGTCGTGCCCAGACACCACGTGATGATCGGGTGTGATAAGCTCTACGTCCATCTACAACGGGTGCAAGCCAGTTTTGCACATGCAGAATACTCAGGTTAAACTTGACGAGCCTAGCATATGCAGATATGGCCTCGGAACACGGAGACCGAAAGGTCGAGCGTGAATCATATAGTAGATATGATCAACATAACGATGTTCACCATTGAAAACTACTCCATCTCACGTGATGATCGGTTATGGTTTAGTTGATTTGGATCACGTAATCACTTAGAAGATTAGAGGGATGTCTATCTAAGTGGGAGTTCTTAAGTAATTTGATTAATTGAACTTAAACTTATCATGAACTTAGTACCGGATAGTATCTTGCTTGTTTATGTTGATTGTAGATAGATGGCTCGTGCTGTTGTCCCGTTGAATTTTAATGCGTTCCTTGAGAAAGCAAAGTTGAAAGATGATGGTAGTAATTACACGGACTGGGTCCGTAACTTGAGGATTATCCTCATTGCTGCACAGAAGAATTACGTCCTGGAAGCACTGCTGGGTGCCAGGCCTGCTGCTGGAGCAACGCCAGATGTTATGAACGTCTAGCAGAGCAAAGCTGATGACTACTCGATAGTTCAGTGTTCCATGCTTTACGGCTTAGAATCGGGACTTCAACGATGTTTTGAACGTCATGGAGCATATGAGATGTTCCAGGAGTTGAAGTTAATATTTCAAGCAAATGCCCGGATTGAGAGATATGAAGTCTCCAATAAGTTCTATAGCTGCAAGATGGAGGAGAACAGTTCTGTCAGTGAGCATATAATCAAAATGTCTGGGTATAATAATCACTTGATTCAGATGGGAGTTAATCTTCCAGATGATTGCATCATTGACAGAATTCTCTAATCACTGCCACCAAGCTACAAGAGCTTCGTGATGAACTATAATATGCAAGGGATGAACAAGACTATTCCCGATCTCTTCGCGATGCTGAAAGCTGCGGAGGTAGAAATCAAGAAGGAGCATCAAGTGTTGATGGTTAATAAAAACCACTAGTTTCAAGAAAAAGGGCAAAGGGAAGAAGAAGGGGAACTTCAAGAAGATGGCAAACAAGTTGCTGCTCAGGAGAAGAAACCCAAGTCTGGACCTAAGCCTGAAACTGAGTGCTTCTACTGCAAGCAGACTGGTCACTGGAAGCGGAACTGCCCCAAGTATTTGGCGGATAAGAAGGATGGCAAGGTGATCAAAGGTATATGTGATATACATGTTATTGATGTGTACCTTACTAGAGCTCGCAGTAGCACCTGGGTATTTGATACTGGTTCTGTTGCTAATATTTGCAACTCGAAACAGGGACTACGGAATAAGCGGGCACTGGCAAAGGACGAGGTGACGATGCGCGTGGGAAACGGTTCCAAAGTCGATGTGATCGCGGTCGGCACGGTACCTCTACATCTACCTTCGGGATTAATATTAGACCTAAATAATTGTTATTTGGTGCCAGCGTTGAGCATGAACATTATATCTGGATCTTGTTTAATGCGAGACGGTTATTCATTTAAATCAGAGAATAATGGTTGTTCTATTTATATGAGTAATATCTTTTATGGTCATGCACCCTTGAAGAGTGGTCTATTCTTATTGAATCTCGATAGTAGTAATACACATATTCATAATGTTGAAGCCAAAAGATGCAGAGTTGATAATGAAAGTGCAACTTATTTGTGGCACTGTCGTTTAGGTCATATCGGTATAAAGCGCATGAAGAAACTCCATACTGATGGACTTTTGGAACCACTTGATTATGAATCACTTGGTACTTGCGAACCGTGCCTCATGGGAAAGATGACTAAAACACCGTTCTCCGGTACTATGGAGAGAGCAACAGATTTGTTGGAAATCATACATGCCGATGTATGTGGTCCGATGAATATTGAGGCTCGTGGCGGATATCGTTATTTTCTCACCTTCACAGATGATTTAAGCAGATATGGGTATATCTACTTAATGAAACATAAGTCTGAAACATTTGAAAAGTTCAAAGAATTTCAGAGTGAAGTTGAAAATCATCGTAACAAGAAAATAAAATTTCTACGATCTGATCGTGGAGGAGAATATTTGAGTTACGAGTTTGGTGTACATTTGAAAAACTGTGGAATAGTTTCGCAACTCACGCCACCCGGAACACCACAGCGTAATGGTGTGTCCGAACATCGTAATCGTACTTTACTAGATATGGTGCGATCTATGATGTCTCTTACAGATTTACCGCTATCGTTTTGGGGTTATGCTTTAGAGACGGCCGCATTCACGTTAAATAGGGCACCATCAAAATCCGTTGAGAAGACACCTTATGAACTATGGTTTGGCAAGAAACCAAAGTTGTTGTTTCTTAAAGTTTGGGGCTGCGATGCTTATGTGAAAAAGCTTCAACCTGATAAGCTCGAACCCAAATCGGAGAAATGTGTCTTCATAGGATACCCAAAGGAGACTGTTGGGTACACCTTCTATCACAGATCCGAAGGCAAGACATTCGTAGCTAAGAATGGATCCTTTCTAGAGAAGGAGTTTCTCTCGAAAGAAGTGAGTGGGAGGAAAGTAGAACTTGACGAGGTAACTGTACCTGCTCCCTTATTGGAAAATAGTACATCACAGAAAACTATTTCTGCGACATCTATACCAATTAGTGAGGAAGCTAATGATGTTGATCATGAAACTTCAGGTCAAGATACTACTGAACCTCGTAGATCGACCAGAGCGAGATCAGCAGCAGAGTGGTACGGTAATCCTGTTCTGGAAGTCATGCTACTAGATCATGATGAACCTACGAACTATGAAGAAGCGATGGTGAGCCCAGATTCCGCAAAGTGGCTTGAAGCCATGAAATCTGAGATGGGATCCATGTATGAGAACAAAGTATGGACTTTGGTTGACTTGCCCGATGATCGGCAAGCGATTGAGAATAAATGGATCTTCAAGAAGAAGACTAACGCTGATGGTAATGTTACTGTCTACAAAGCTCGACTTGTCGCAAAAGGTTTTCGACAAGTTCAAGGGGTTGACTACGATGAGACCTTCTCACCCGTAGCGATGCTTAAGTCTGTCCGAATCATGTTAGCAATTGCCGCATTTTATGATTATGAAATTTGGCAGATGGATGTCAAAACTGCATTCCTGAATGGATTTCTGGAAGATGAGTTGTATATGATACAACCGGCAGGTTTTGTCGATCCAAAGGGAGCTAACAAAGTGTGCAAGCTCCAGCGATCCATTTATGGACTGGTGCAAGCCTCTCGGAGTTGGAATAGACGCTTTGATAGTGTGATCAAAGCATTTGGTTTTATACAGACTTTCGGAGAAGCCTGTATTTACAAGAAAGTGAGTGGGAGCTCTGTAGCATTTCTGATATTATATGTGGATGACATATTGCTGATTGGAAATGATATAGAATTTCTGGATAGCATAAAGGGATACTTGAATAAGAGTTTTTCAATGAAAGACCTCGGTGAAGCTGCTTACATATTAGGCATTAAGATCTATAGAGATAGATCAAGACGCTTAATTGGACTTTCACAAAGCACATACCTTGACAAGATTTTGAAAAGGTTCAAAATGGATCAAGCAAAGAAAGGGTTCTTGCCTGTGTTACAAGGTGTGAAGTTGAGTCAGACTCAATGCCCGACCACTGCAGAAGATAGAGAGAAAATGAAAGATGTTCCCTATGCTTCAGCCATAGGCTCTATCATGTATGCAATGCTGTGTACCAGACCTGATGTGTGCCTTGCTATAAGTTTAGCAGGGAGGTACCAAAGTAATCCAGGAGTGGATCACTGGAAAGCAGTCAAGAACATCCTGAAATACCTGAAAAGGACTAAGGATATGTTTCTCGTATATGGAGGTGACAAAGAACTCACCGTAAAAGGTTACGTTGATGCAAGCTTTGACACTGATCCGGACGATTCTAAATCGCAAACCGGATACGTGTTTACATTAAACGGTGGAGCTGTCAGTTGGTGCAGTTCTAAACAAAGCGTCGTAGCGGGATCTACATGTGAAGCGGAGTACATAGCTGCTTCGGAAGCAGCAAATGAAGGAGTCTGGATGAAGGAGTTCATATCCGATCTAGGTGTCATACCTAGTGCATCGGGACCAATGAAAATCTTTTGTGACAATACTGGTGCAATTGCCTTGGCAAAGGAATCCAGATTTCACAAAAGGACCAAACACATCAAGAGACGCTTCAATTCCATCCGGGATCTAGTCCAGGTGGGAGACATAGAGATTTGCAAGATACATACGGATCTGAATGTTGCAGACCCGTTGACTAAGCCTCTTCCACGAGCAAAACATGATCAGCACCAAGGCTCCATGGGTGTTAGAATCATTACAGTGTAATCTAGATTATTGACTCTAGTGCAAGTGGGAGACTGAAGGAAATATGCCCTAGAGGCAATAATAAAGTTATTATTTATTTCCTTATAATCATGATAAATGTTTATTATTCATGCTAGAATTGTATTAACCGGAAACATAATACATGTGTGAATACATAGACAAACAAAAGTGTCACTAGTATGCCTCTACTTGACTAGCTCGTTAATCAAAGATGGTTATGTTTCCTAACCATGAACAATGATTTGTTATTTGATTAACGAGGTCACATCATTAGTTGAATGATCTGATTGACATGACCCATTCCATTAGCTTAGCACCCGATCGTTTAGTATGTTGCTATTGCTTTCTTCATGACTTATACATGTTCCTATAACTATGAGATTATGCAACTCCCGTTTACCGGAGGAACACTTTGGGTACTACCAAACATCACAACGTAACTGGGTGATTATAAAGGAGTACTACAGGTGTCTCCAATGGTACATGTTGGGTTGGCGTATGTCGAGATTAGGTTTTGTCACTCCGATTGTCGGAGAGGTATCTCTGGGGCCCTCTCGGTAATACACATCACATAAGCCTTGCAAGCATTATAACTAAGATGTTAGTTGTGAGATGATGTATTACGGAACGAGTAAAGAGACTTGCCGGTAACGAGATTGAACTAGGTATTGGATACCAACGATCGAATCTCGGGCAAATAACATACCGATGACAAAGGGAACAACGTATGTTGTTATGCGGTCTGACCGATAAAGATCTTCGTAGAATATGTAGGAGCCAATATGGGCATCCAGGTCCCGCTACTGGTTATTGACCGGAGACATGTCTCGGTCATGTCTACATTGTTCTCGAACCCGTAGGGTCCGCACGCTTAAGGTTACGATGACAGTTATATTATGAGTTTATGCATTTTGATGTACCGAAGGTTGTTCGGAGTCCCGGATGTGATCATGGACATGACGAGGAGTCTAGAAATGGTCGAGACGTAAAGATTGATATATTGGAAGCCTATGTTTGGATATCGGAAGTGTTCCGGGTGAAATCAGGATTTTACCGGAGTACCGGGAGGTTACCGGAACCCCCCGGGAGCCATATGGGCCTTAATGGGCTTTAGTGGAAAGGAGAAAGCGGCAGCCCAAGGTGGCTGCGCACCTCCCCCCTCCCCTAGTCCTATTAGGACTAGGAGAAGGTGGCCGGCCCCCCTCTCCCTCTTTCCCCCTCGGGGAATCCTAGTCCAACTAGGATTGGGGGGGGGGGAGTCCTACTCCCGGAAGGAGTAGGACTCCTCCTGCGCCCTCCTCCTGGCCGGCGCCCCCCTCCCCCTTGGCTCCTTTATATACTGAGGTAGAGGCACCCCAGAGACACACAAGTTGATCCACGTGATCTATTCCTTAGCCGTGTGTGGTGCCCCCAGCCACCATAGTCCTCGATAATACTGTAGCGGAGTTTAGGCGAAGCCCTGCTGCTGTAGTGCATCAAGATCGTCACCACGCCGTCGTGCTGACGGAACTCTTCCCCGACACTTTGCTGGATCGGAGTCCGGGGATCGTCATCAAGCTGAACGTGTGCTCGAACTCGGAGGTGCCGTAGTTTCGGTGCTTGATCGGTTGGATCGTGAAGACGTACGACTACTTCCTCTACGTCGTGTCAGCGCTTCCGCAGTCGGTCTGCGTTGGGTACGTAGACAACACTCTCCCCTCTCGTTGCTATGCATCACATCATCTTGCGTGTGCGTAGGAAATTTTTTGAAATTACTACAAAACCCAATAGTGTCTACCGAAATAGTTGCAAAGTTTAATTTTAGGTGTGCTTAATTTAATTCGAGGGGTGTGTTGTGCTGAGCCCCCAGGAGAACTATGTTATGTTTCTTCTCGTTACTTTAACTCTTCAGTACGTACATACTAGTATTTCTTACATTTCATCTTTTAGTTGGTATAGTACTACCACTCGTTTCTTCACATTATATACGTACAATATATATGGCCAACATCATATAGCCAGCAGTTTAGTTGTCAAAGAATTTCAGGGTGCTTAGTTTTGTCAAA